>NC_141829.1:18137181-18292931 GCF_982586985.1 Callionymus lyra
GAAGGGTTTGATCCTCGCACTTGTAATTTTGATGAGGTTATTTTCGGGATTTTATTGTGTAGCGGGTGCAGCACAAGTGAAAATGTATCGGTACAAGCAGTAGTGGGTCTTGTGTAGATTTTGTCCAATACAGGTGTACATAAAAAATAGTGCCAAAACTGAGCTTGAAGAAGAAACTCATTTAATTTCTTGGACAAAATTCCTCAAAAAACATCCCTTAAAGTTTCAATAAGGAAATAAAATTTCGTACAAATGTTTTGAAAGTATTGTTTTTAGGTTAAAGGGCAACTAATGTGTTGATTGAAGTGTCTCTTAAATGGATCATTGTACGAAACAGTTTACATTGAAATACTTACATAGGAAAATGTGCTTTGTTTTTCTGGAGACTAAATCTTGTTTACCATAACCATGCCAACCTTCGCTCTGATTGGAAGTCTCCAGGGGACTTGTTGTGTAAACAAAGCCGGGCGTGATTACGGGGAGTGAATCAATTATTATATTATGATGGACTCCGCTCACGTAACCTTTCGTTCGTTGAGACTTTAGACGGTGGAGAACTTATAAAAGTAATACGTTCAAAACATGGTTTTTTTTAACATTAATTGCCCTTTAATTTTGTTAATTGAAACAGACAAAATTTAGATTATGTTATTATAATTTAAGGCCTTAATTGTTTGAGATAAGGAATAAGTCCCTTTTTTTTAGCAACTTCCGATGCAAAATAATTGCCAAAATCTGTGTTGTATTTCTGTCTGTTTACTACTATTTATGTCAGAACCAGTTTAGTTTTGCATTCCAATTTCATTGTCAATTTATAGATTTTTAGCATATTTATATACCATGCTATTATATTTTATGTCTGCATTCCAGATGCTTTGTCAGTACTTCTAGTTCCCGAAAAAAACGAAAAGCATTCCTCTCCAATGAAACACACCATGAACTCCGAGGTGAATTTGTGGTCGCATTCTCACAATCAATCCACTTTTTTTGTTATTGGTCCCTTCATAATTCAAAACCACTATATCGACATCGACCTATCTGTAACATTTTCAATATTCACTTGGGATCAAAATCCAATCCTTTCTGTGTACAACACAGACAAGTGTTTTTTTTGCTGCTGTAAACATCATCCAGTACCAGCTCCTCTGAAATCATGACTGGACTCTGACCGCGCTGTTTATAGAGTGGTGGCAGGAGACAACATCACTTCATCCCTTTCAAGATATATTACGCCGCCCATTATTCATGATTAATAAATAAATAAATCCCAATGTCACTGGGCTCGTGGAGAGCCAGGACCGGTGCAACGGCGGGATGAAGAGCCCTAGAATGATCAGCCTGAGTGCTGTTCATCTCCTTGTTGTGCACGGCTATTATTCTAATTAGATGTCATTGTAGATATGTGTCATTGTGTTTGATCAGAGATAATATAATGCTGGGATGTTGCTGTACAATATCGATGGATCATCACCGTCGTGTATATATGCTATCGCAGATCCACCCATATGTGCCATTAGCTGGGAAAATATGCTTCCTGGTTAGCTAGGAAAATAAACTGATTCATTCTTGTGTTATCTCTTGGTCAAGGTGACCCAGTACCCTGAAAACAAATGTGTTTGTGGTATCCCTTGTGTTGCCTCTTGGTCAAGGTGAACAACCTCAACCACTGCATATGTATTTCTGGATGCTGTTTAAAGCAGTTTAGAGTCTGTATTATTTTCAGAGAAATAGCAAAACAAATCCAAACCTACTAAAAATGCCGAAAAAAAAGTTTAGTAAATTAAAAATCTCACTGAACCAAGAGTTCTAAGCTGTTTTTTTTCCATCTTTTTTCTACCCATAATTTTTTTTCCCAATAAACGTTACTTTTTAGTTTAAGAGTCACAGACTAGTGTTACTTTGGAGAATAGTCAGTCTTAAAAAAAAAAAACATGGAAAAAAACTGTCTTATTTAGTTGTATTTTTCCGTAGAGTCCCTATAACAAAATGCCTTGGGTACTGGTACAGTACGAAAAATCTGTTGCTATTAAACTTCCTGCCGAAAGATGGCAGCAGTCATTATGTCATCCGCATCTTAAGGAACAATGAGATCCCTGTAATGATTGAGGACAAGAGGATACAGCTGTTTTTTAAAAATAAAATGGTTCTATAAAGACTTTTTAATGATAAACTTAACCATTTGGTTGTTTTTTTTTATTAAGAGTTAATGTTACTTAAATCTAACACCATTCAGACATTTTTTTTTTTTTTTCTGGGTTGGGGACCATTGTTACGAGTTCAAAGGAAACAATATACGTTTAAAAGGGAAGCCAACAATACAACATTTTATTCTAAAATAAGAGCAACGTGAGCATGTACAGAAACTGCTATTATTTTCATGGAAAACAACCTTTTAATATGTTCAAAATGAACGTGTGAAAATTGACTATTATTCTGCCAAAAAAAAAGTTAATTTATAATGAAAAAAAAAATTGACTTCGATCCAATACTACTAGTTGAAAGTTTAAAAAAATCATTTTCAATACTCTCCAGACAAAGCAATCTAAAAATCACACAAATATAGTTCACTCTGAACTTCACTAACACCCTTGGCTTATTTATGAGCTACAATCCACCGGAAAAAAATACTACATGGCGTCCACGACAGCGAACATGGAAAACTGATGAAATATTCTCTTTCCCTTGGCTACTTTGGTGACAGGGCGAGAGTTTGTCTTTCTTCAGAACACACATATCCAAAGGGAAAACATGTCAGAGACGCTTAATTGCTAAGGAAGCTGTGAATGTGAAGCTGCATCAGCGAACAGACGCGGTGCAACATCATCACCAGCAGGTAGGGGTTTGTTAAGACTCGCTCAGATTTCAGGCAAAGTAGTAAAAAAAAGCGTTAATACGGAGGTGCAAGACAGCGCAGCCAGCAGTGGGAAACTCGCTGCTAGAGTTGACAGCTTTGGGAAATATTTTGACAATGGAAGTTGACTTAATCAGACAAACTTTTTAGGCTGTTCAGCCGTTGGTCGAGTCACAGAACGGCACTAACGGTTTTATTGTGTGTTGCCTTCCTGGGGAAAATGTATTGAACCAATTGCAGAACCCCTGCTTACTATACAAGTATTACTTACTTACTTACTTAAGCAGTATAAATGGTCAAAGCAAAACTCCATTTCTCACACCAAGCATTTGATTTTTAAATTTACAATTTATTGCCAGTCCTCTAAAATACATTTTATTATGGAATGATGAGCTTTCATTCGCTTTAAATTGTGATCCTATTTAACCTGACTTACATTGTACTTACATTTAAATAAAATATCAATTTAATACCAAAGAATATCTATTTTAGAACAGATTTCGGAGCATAAAAACTATGGGTGTAAGAAAATATTCATACCCTGATGAATTGTGATATCTCAACAGCACTGAATGAAATATTTCTTTGCCTTTCAAATCTTGTTTAATTTCTATTATACTTCTTATATGCTTAATATTTTAATTAATTGTGTGTAAAATAGAATCATTGTATTTGGTATTTTCAAATTACACGCAACTTTTAACTTTAACTTTTAATTACTCACATTGTTCATATTTCTGTTGCAATTAAACCTCCTCATTACGTCCTGCGCATCTAAAAAAAAAATCAATAAAATCCTGCGGGATGTTTGCGATGACAGAGTACGAGAGGATACAGTCTTAAGCTTTTAAAACTGATGATGTTTTGACATCTTTGTTGTACTTCATTGTTTGTCGTTTGGTTTCAAAACAAATGAAAGCAGATACGACTTCGTCAACAGTCTGTAAAGCCTCAGCCACAGAGTCAAGTACTTGGATAATACTACAAATATAACCTTGTTCCTACAGTTTTACAATATATCATTGCGTTGCCCATATATCGTTATCCCTCCACCAGATTCTCGTCAATCCACATCCCAAAGAATATAACTCTTTAGTATAGTTTTCTAAGACTTTTTCATATTTTACCGAGCTCGACGTCCCCTCACAACTCTATGGTAAATAATGTGGCCCTCTGGGAAGTCTAATTGCCCACCCCTGTTACAAACAAATCCGTCCATTTGAACGCGAGCTTTCTCTTGATCTGAGACGAAACGCAGGCGTCACCGTCACGCCACAGTATGAGGCATGATATCCAGTTAACAATCTGTCACTGTAAATATGTTAGTGCTTGTTTGTTGCTGATGAAAAGCAGGAGCCCTCTTATGAAGATACATCATCCAATGCCTAATGAAAGACAATGTGAGAGCAGCAACCAGGTGGGATTAATGGACTGTGACAGACATTTATAGAATCCCAGAATAATCCTTGCAAAAAACCTAGCGGGGATGCACTCATATTAAAGAGCCACAAGTTGACATGTTTGTGTGCGTTTCTTGACACATCTGCGTAAGTGCTTCGCCTGAGAAGGAAGTGGACAAACATGGCCGTGAACGTTCCATAATGCAAAAGGCCAATGTCCTTCAGCCCAATAACAAGGTGCAACGCTACATTACTTCTTAAACCCTCCATTCTGCTTCTGTTGAACCTCGAGGGAGCTGCACACATTTGTGGAGCATTTATATCAATATGGTAGCTGCCATATAATACGACCTGTGGGATGTAGACGGACGGATAAAAACCCGCGAATGTAGCTGCAAACCAAAGGTAGAAAAAGGAAAAAAAAAAACATGTATAATTTGGAAAAAAAAAAAAGGTTTAAAGAGATAGTGGAATCAACAAAATAACTTGACTTAACTAGAGGCACTCTTAGTAAAAATTATGACATGTGTAAATTGAATTACACTATAATGCATCTAGTGGCCGATTAAAAATCAAGACACTGTATTATGATACATCTGATACAGTATCATGAGGTTTTATGAATACATCGTCAAGACTATTTTATTTACCGACACATTTGTTTGTAGCCACAAGAAAGTTGTTTTGTTTAAGTGATTGGATCATAGGACCGAATGGTGCAGCTATTAAAAGTCATACAAGTCGACAACTGGTGGGTAAAAGCTGGCCTGTATCTGGACAGTGATCTGGAAAACTACCAAAAATTAAGCTTCTAATTCAGCCCGCTTCCTTTCCATCTTGAAAGAATCTTAAGAAATCTACAAAAATTGTTTGAAGTTTTTGGCTCAACTGTTATGTTAAAAACTAAATAATTTTGTCAATGACTTAATATTGATTTGACCGTGTATGTCAAACACGAGGCCCACCAAGACAGTCATTAAATTATGGTTTAGTTAACCTGGGTTGAATCAAATTGAAGGTGTTAACTAGTGATGGGTCAATTTATCCTCATGATACAGCATCAGATGTAAATGGATAGATATGACTCTATTAATCCCTTGGGAAAGTTCCTTTGGGGAAGTAGGGATGTATTATCTAGCACTAGGCCATTAGGTGTCACTCTCTGCATTATACTCTTTGACTCTAATCTACAAAATTCCTGGCATCAGTTTCACTGAGAGTGTCATCTAGTGGTCTTTAAAACTGTATCATGATACAATATCAGCTGCAAAATGACGTCTTAATAACCCTTTCACTGTTGCTAAATGTTAACCACTATGCTAGCTAGGTTAGCTACGACTGGATTGAAAATTGAATTCATGACTTTATACGCCACGGAAATGTGTTCAGTCGTATCACTTGAACGAGGAAGAGAAGTTTAATGACGGTGCTTTGAGATCGAACAACAGACGAACTTCAGGAGGTGCACGTCAGGGATCCCTATCCTAGGCCACTGGGCTACCTTCAGGTCCGAATCTGTGGCGTAAACTCTTCTGATCTGGCGGGTATCCAAGCAAGTTGAAAACTAGCCCAACAGCCTTGTCTGTTTTGACAATTTGCAGCTTCAGGAATCCGCCTCTCGCTGGATCTTGGGATGAGTTTCTGGGCTATTTTGTTCTTTTGGCCCAATGGTTGTTTTGAAGCTCTCTGTAGGAAACTGATGAGTTCGGTGCAAAGCACGATGGGACACTGAGGATGGCATGCGGTGAAATACCCTCCCCTGTAAGCAAACGGGAACAAGTGGAAGAACCCCAAGGAGCCGTCTTTGAACAGCTCGTCTCCCTCGTGGCCTCGGAGACAGCGAGATCAACATCACAGCTGATTGGGTCGAGCCAAGCCACTGCCATGAAAGAGTTTTCGCGGCCATGTTTTTTTTGAAGTCGGCTGCTGACCCCTTTTATTGTCCTTTCCTCTGGGAGTGGCAATTCAATCAGAGGATTCAGTGGTCTACACGGCCGCCAGGGACACAAGTCTCCTCGTGGCGCCACGACTGAGAAGAGCCAAACATCCATGAAATCCTTTCCTGCAGGATTTATAAAGGGTTTATTTCTAAGACGCTGTTTGCAAGCGCGAGGCATAAATTTAGGAAGTGATGTTATTCGCAGTCAGAGCATTCATGCAATTTAAATAGCAAACATGACTAAACATGACCGCACAACAAACAAGCAGCTGTTTTGTTTTTTGTCCGCCAGCCTCTAAAACGTGAATCAATTAAAGAAGCTCAACACAGAGTATCCTTCTTCTCACTGCGGTCGCCGCTTTTACAGCAGCGACAGTTCGCTCTTAAAAGCAAAGATAGTTCTTCTTTGAACTAAACAATTGGAGTGAAGCCATTGCACTGGGTTTTCTTTAGCCTTCCCCGGAGCCAAGCTGTTTTTTCTCCAGCAATCCACAGAGCTGCCGTCAGCCCGTCCAGTCCCGAGCGGCTCAGCAGATGAACTGGCAACTCCTTCTTGTCTCCTGGTATTCCAATCCAAGGCCACCTTCCCGTCCCTCTCATTGGGAGCCCAGAGGACCGAGCGACTAAATCCCCCCCTAAAGTACAGAAGGCAATCGAGGGAATCATGATTTATTTTTCTTAATACGATTTATTTGATTGGATCTCAAAATGTACTCAGTTTATATATAGTGGCGGGCCGTGCATTTCACACATAGGCCTTCAGTGGGGCACATTTGAATGAATCCACCTCTCAATAATTACTTTAAGGTTGTTTATACACCACAGGGATCTGAGCGTGTACTGTTATATGTCAATAAGACGTTTATCATCAAATGAACATCAGTGCGTTATCACTCCCACTACAGTCCGTGTGGTTTCCATGGCCACGACACACATGCTCGACATCGCTCCGTGACGGCCCGCCACTGTATGGAGAGCGAGAGAGCGAGCGAGACAGAGAGAGAGAGAGAGAGGTCACTGACTATTTTCCCTCTCCCCAAAAAATAAACCTTTCCATAAATATATATCTATATATTGTGAGATTCACAGTATCCAAGACACCAAACAGTGTTGTGAAACAGGGGGTTCCATCGATAAAATACTTTATGAATCAATCAATAAATCAATATACTTTATTTCACGAGGGAATTTGAACTTTATAATTATTTTTTATTTAATTTGAGATTTACAGACATTAGATCATAATCTAATGAATTCCTGGAAATACCGTCAACACCTCAAATGTGTTACGTGGTTGTAAATTTCACACCGGCTAGTGATGGGATTATACGGATTCATGAAACAGTGTCATCACTTTCAAAAGGTCACACGGATGAATGACACATTTACATTAATAATTATTGAACCTTACCTGAACATGCATTTATATAAGATAACTATCTTTGCAGTTTGTTACTAAACTTGGGTCATAATAATAATAATATAAATGAATTGAAAATCTGAATAAATGTAGGTTTTAATTATATGTGGTAACTAACGGAAATTGTTCAGGTTGATGTTTAAAAAACTACAAAAAATATATACCGATTTATATAAACTGTGACATGAAAACATACATTTTTGTAATTCAGGATGTAATTTTAAATGACCCACAAATAAACAACATTTTAAAGGACGATCCATGAGTTTCCTGTGTTTCTGGGATGGCCCTCAGGGGCCCTCAACTGTGTTGATCCACAACAGAGTAGAATGCAAATTCAGAAAAGTTCAGGCAAATGCACACCAGGCTTTCTTTTTTTTTTCCATGTGCATGAGTCACACTTTACTGCTAATTCATTCCCTCTGGTGGGAAGCATGGGGCGTTGCAGGTGAGCAGACCTCGGTCCCCAGGATGGCGAGGGCTCGTAGGACCCTCAGGGTCAGAGCGCATCATCTGTTTTTAATTAGCAGTTCAGGTTTTAATCTCCGGATAGTTTTGTATCTTTCCCCCTCAAGGTCCAAAACCTCCTTCAAACATTAGTTTGGTCAAAAAATGTTTTTTGTTTTTGGACCATAACAAGCTGTTTATTGGTAATTAATCATTTTCTTTATTTTATATCATAAATAATGAGTACAGGGGCAACATAAAAACATATTACGGTAATTTATTTCATCACAGGAAAGTCCAGAATGTCTCAGGGATCATCTCCAGTCCCACACGGATAAAGTTCAGGGTAGTAGTGATGGTTCATTGAAGCTTCACGTAGAAGTTCCTTTATTTTCAGAGTCCACTAGATGGCGGTCTCTGCACTTTTTCCTTTGTTTTGATCAACTGTTCTAATGAAACATCACATCATTTTTAAACTGATGGCGCCACCTACTGACCTCTAAACAACATGACAATGCTTCATGAAGCATCATCACTAAGGGGTAGGTTGACTAAAGTTTTGGATCGCTATTTTGAGGGGAGTCGAGTTAGAGCCTTGGGTTAGAGTTAGTCATGTTCCTCGACCCTAAATTCGATGACCCCCGAGGTCGCTTTACGTTTGCTATCGAGGCCGAAAGGTCAAGATTTGGGACTTTGAGTCATTTGTTTGTCCAAGGTCGCAAAGTTGGCGCAAAAATTTGAAGTTGTGTGGAAATCACCAATTCGGATACTTTTTTTTTAAACCATTTTACACATTATATACTATGCTGTATTAGGCATAGTATGTAGTATATAATAAACAGGCAACTATATAAAGAGTATCGGCATCAAGATGTTGTCAAAAGTGTAAGTGAAAATGGTCAAGGTTACAGGTGAAGCCAAGTCTTCTGCCAGGTCCTTGGAGAAGGTCAAGTTATTTAAAAAAAATCAGTAACCATTTGTCTTCAGGACTTAGCTAGGTAGAATAGTATGATACACCAATGTGTCTATCACAGACTTCTCACTTAATTCGCTGGTTTTCTCTTACCTTAAAACCTCCTTCAATTTGTTATATTCCGCTATTCACAAGCTACTTCTGCTTCTTTTTTTTTTTTTACTTTTGTTTCAAATCAGTTTAAACACAGGCACTCATTCGCTCGTCTTTGTTCTCCCTCCGCGTGTCAACATCCCTCTCCTAATATATTCCAATTCTGTCTTGTGTTAGCCAGGCAAAGCTGATCTAATTCTCCGTTCTATCAATATATAATCCAAGATAATTAGCTGGCCTAAATTCCTTGGATAAATATTCAAGGTCTCCTTTGTCTGTAAATAAAAGAGGGACGACGATAATCAAAGTGGTGATTAATTGCCTTGTTGAAGATTGTGAGACTCTTTTTTTCTGATCGTGTGGAGGTTATATTGTTGGCAACATGTTGTTAACAGACAGTTTTAATAATGATAAAAATACTGATGAAGACCTTTAGTACCTACGACAGTATTTTGGCTTTTGAACAAGTTTATTTAATAGATTATAAAGCATTGCATTATTATTAATATTAGTGAACTGGAAAGAAAAAAACTAATTGTGTCCAATTGTGTTTCTTTGTTTTGACAATATCAGATGTGAAGTTGGATCATAAATTGTATTTATAAGATATTTATTTATAGAAAGGGCTTCTTTTAAAAACAAGAACAATAAAGGCTAAACCTAAACCCTAAAATGAAAAACTTTTTTTAAGCGTAAATGTTGAGAAAGTATGACAAAAATGGTACTTTTTTCATAAGTTTTCGTCTCCTTGGCATTTGCCAGGAACATTTTTCATATTCGGATTTTTAACACATCTTCTTGAGAACCATGTTATTACGGGACGATACATATTTTGGATTACAAAGAAATAAAATAAATGTATAAGTTTAAGTAGAAACTACGAATTACATCCTCCATAGAGGGCTTCAAAAAGTACTTTGTTAAACATTATTTTTGGTCAGATCCTTAGGTTTTTTCTGGGTTTTTTTCCAATGCTATTTGTATAAAGGAAGAGCTAATATGTAAAACTAAACTAAATAAATCCTAGTTTATTCCTACAAACGCTATGACGCTGTTCGTCTATTAGCATAACAAATCTAAGAAAGGTTGATTGAGGACAAGATGAGGATTACATTTTGGGGATGTTTTGAATTATCCTCTTGATTCACACATGAATCTCTGTTGTGACAAGCTGCAGGGCAAGCTAAAATAGATGAGTCTTGGCCTACTTCTGTAAGATGTTGTAGCGAAACAAGTGTCACCTGGTGTACAATTGAGCTCATATCCTATATCGGATAAAACTAATTTAAAGGGATGGTTCACCCCAAAATCAATATTTCATCTAGTTATAGGGAGAAAAGAAAAGTATCTCTATGCTTATGTTATCGAACTTATTTTGGGACTATGACAGACATGCTTGGTTCGTCTTTTGGAGTCAAGTTTCACTACCCACAAGTGAACAAAACCTAATAATCTGAAGGAAAACCAAGTTTGTGACTAATGCAGTGAACATCAGATTCATTTGTCACTTGTTGGGAAGTGTGATGATGCACTTGGAAGTATTTATCACTTATTTTTTCTGTAAGAAAACAGCATTAAGTTGTAATTTTTGATGATAAATTAAATATTTAACTCAAGATATGTACTTTCAAAAATACATTTTTGTATAAGCATTGAAAAAACTATCGATCACATTTTTTTTTCGATACCCAGCTCTAGTACCGACCGATGTTGGCCTTTCTTTGTCATCACCCAAAGAAAAACTCTTAAAAACATCCAAATACCTCCATGGTGCTCGCCTGTTACGTCAAACATTTTATTGAAGCCTTAACATGAGGACTTCTTCGGAAAAAAAGGCCATATATTTTGCTTGTGGGACGTTATGGACGAGCAGTAAGGAGGTATTTGGATGTTTTTAATCCTGTGTTTTTTTAGACAAAGATAAAGACAAGTGAGTTCCAATCGCTACTTTTAAAATGGACGTACATTTGTGTCTATAATGTCAAATAGATACAGATTATTCTGAAATCAATCGCAACCCTTAGTCGACGTCAGGGCGAGTAGAAAAATAGTGAATTTTAGACTTTTGGGTGAATTATCACTTTAAGGAAAAGAATCAAATAAAGAAATAATATATTATAAAGAAAGTAAAATGAAAATTTAAAATGAGAAGCTTGTTGTAGGTCCGCATATATGTAATTTACCACTTTCAAAATCAAAACGTCAGATAAAAATTTTCCACCATCATTTCCAAAAACCCTCTATGCAAGCATCTGCGACCATGTTAACAGCTTGTGACTGTAATTACGCAGAAGCAGTCAAAATTCTCGCGGAGAAACATATCCAACCACAGCCGACATGATGTACAACCTTTTTGCAAGCAAGACGATTCATCACTTCGGCACAGTGTGCTCAATTAATGCACAGATGTCACTGCCAAAAGTAGGAAATTCATAATGACACAGAGGCTCCGCCGAGTTCACTTTTCGCCAGATTGTTTGCACAACTCGGGATGAATCTTGTTAGGTTGACAGTCTCAGCGGGATGTACCAAAAAACGAATTCAACCTCCAGAAAAAAAAAAACTGTCAAAAGTGTAATTCTGTTCACCCAGGAGTGTAAAGCTGTGATATGAAGGCTGTGAGAGCAAATACACAACTAAAGTCGATGACAAATACTGGGTTGGATCCAGCGAGTGTGTTTTGTAATTGAACTTGTTCATTTCTTGAGCAGGTGAAATTGAAAAAAAAAGGAAGGCGTGTCTTGTTCCGACCTTGGAATGAAGCTGCCAAACTACATTAGGTTGATAGAAACAGTCGTAGACACGGTAAACAACAACCAACCTTAAAAAAGGTTACACAGAAGTCATTTAGCATCATTGTTTTTATTTTTCCTCCCCAGGTGCATATTCATATATTGAAAATTACCACTTCCTGCATGTTTAATTTTAGCAAGCTAAAAATACAACTTTGCTCTCTGCACTTTTATTCCAAAAGTAGTCGATCAAGCAGGTAGTTTTTTTCTCTCTTTTCTTAAGCAGCCAAATTAGTTTCAGTCAACTGTCCATCTGGCACTAATCATTTTTATATATTTTTTTATCCAACAGAAAAAAATGCCGACTCGTAAAACCATTATTAAGGGAGAGTTTGTGAATTATCCCAAAATTCAGCCCAATTTTAACAATACTGTTCCTTGTTTTGAAAAAGAAATGACGAGAAAACGTCCGATTTTTTTTGGCTTATCTTCGCTCTATGAACTAAAAATACTTTTCTATATACTTTATATAGTACTTATGTCCTCATGAGGGTTGTTTAAACGCAGTTAATGGGCCGCACTGCTCAGGTATGTTACACAATGGTAGTCGGTAATTGTTGCCCTATTTGTAAAAGTTGTAGTTTCTGTAGTTAATGTATCCGATGCTTTTGTTGTCTTTTAGCCAAAACAAACACTCTGATAAAAAAAAAAAACACATATCCCAGAGCAGTTGCATGAATAAATCAACACTGGTGGGTATAGCCTACTTTCACTTCAAACCTGTGGAATACAGACTCGCACACACGCATAGGAACAAAAACACTTGATTTAATAAAGTTGTTTTATATCCCTTTAAATATAAGTTTTTAATTCAGATTTTGGAATAGATTGACTTTATTAATCCCTCTGTAGAGCTCCTTTGAGAGATTAAGTTTCCAGTACAAAGCAGATGATAGAAAGTACAGAAGTTTCATAAAAGCTAGAAGAACAAAGTGCAAATAAAAGGAACAAAGTACAAAAAGAGATGACAAATTGCAAATAAAAAGAGCATATATCAAAGAAGAAACACTTAAAATAAATTTAAATCTTAGGATAATAAGATTAAGGTTTTGGTGCCACAGTGAGCTTGTTATCTAGGCAGAGTAATGCTAACCTGTAGCAAAGTAAGTTTATTTTAGAAGATGATGGTTCCATTACCAAATTTTTGAGGAAGATTAAATTCATCATCTAAAATACAAGGCACTCAGTTTCCTTGGACAAAACATTAATAAAAGTAAACTAGCTTAAAGAGAGTATTACACCTCCATTACAACTGCAGTAGCTAACAAGCTAATTAAGTCATTTTTAATCGTGCAGGCTATTCCTAGATTTTCTGAGACTCCTGTGTTGTTCTCGGTGTTATCTTGATCTTTTAAGAATATATTTTATTGATTTTTGTTTTGATTGTTTAAGCGCTTTGTGACCCTGGTCTGGAAAAGTGCTCTACAAATATAATTTACTTACTTACTTACAGTAGTACAACTACAGCACAAAGTCAAAATTTAAATACTAGATTTATAATAAATAAAAAGGCAGCTTTCCTAAATAATACGTTTATTACTTTCTATGAGTGTTTTCTATTTGTAAGTACTGAGATACTTTTTCAACCTATCGTGAATATATTTAAAAAAAATTACCAACAAGAGCCTTTATCTAGCTTTTAATAAATTATTAAAAACTTTCAAAAAAAGGATTATGAAATTGCAGTTTCACTTTTCCAACACTGGCGGAAGCCAAAAATACTTTCTCTTAAACAACTTTAATGATTGCCTATGTCCAGCTAGGGCTGGTTAGACCGTAGAAAGTTTGGTTCGTGGTAGACATTGTCGCAGTAGTTTGTGAAGAGTTAATGAATAATAAAGAAAGATTTGAAATTGGCGTGACTACTTGCTTGTATCCATTGATGGAAGTATATTTTCTACTAAATAAAAAAAAAAAAGTACATTCAGTGACACTAGTACCAAAGAATCAGAGCCTGTCCTTTGTACTTCTGAATATCATTTTAAAGTTTTTTGTGTTCTTTAAAACGTTAAAAGTTTGTTACTTTTACTCTGATTTGGTTTACAGGCCGTTTTCACTATTTTTACCATTTGCATTATTGTAAACCTCTCTTTCTTGAAGTACTGTTACCAATACTAGCTTTATTTTCATATAACATTTGCTGTATGATTGTCTTGATTTTGAAAGGCCACTAGATGTCACTCTGTGCTTTAAAGTATTTTATCTGATCTAATAACACAATGAAACCTTGAATCATTTTCAGTCTTTCAAACTGTATCATGATACAGCATCAGCTGCTTCATGAAGCCTCATCAACACATCACCAACTGAAGACAAGAACTTCCACAGAAAAAAGTGAGAAATGGATGAAATAATGAACTTACACATCTTTTCAGTTTCATCGGAGGAATCGGGACAGTCGGGTTCCCCGTCACAGAGCCAGGCCTCGGGGACGCAGTTTTCCGTGTCATGACAGTGAAACTCCCCGATGTCACACAAGATGGCGTCTGGATGAAAGAGGGAGTAGGTGGAGAAAGAGAGAAACAATGCCGTATGAGGTGGTGTGCGTGAATAATGGATCAGACGTTTGGCATGAGTTCATGAACATGACGTTGAAAGGGATGCAGGTTCTTTCGCCCTGAGAATAGACTCGTGTCTCCAACAACGTACATGTTTCTTCGCTCTGTTAAACCCCTCGACAATCGTGCTTATGCTACGAAATGTAAACAGTGTCTCAGCACAGATTTGAACATAAAGGTCTCCGCTACTAAAAAACCTACTCCAGATTCATGACCCAGACGGAACACTCAGATCTGAGCGTAAACATGTGAGCATTCACTTTTATTTCCCTAAATATCTGACCATGAATAGACAATGATGACCTTATAAGTGGCAAACATTTTATTTTCGCCTTTTAGTAAGTAAGTAAGTAAGTGTCAGGGATTTTCTCCCAGACAATCGGAATGAGAACAGAGACAAGTGTTAGGATAACAACAAAGTCAGACAATTTGGATTTACTACCAACAAGGAGTGGAAGCGCTTCTTACGGCTCGTCCAAACCCACTGTTGTACTCTGCTCCTTTCTGCCTTTTTATTCGATAGCTCAGATCAAACTCGGATACAAACATTTTGTTCTCTTATTGCTGGACGCAGCCAGCAACGGTTTTCTGTATGAGTCAAATTTTAACAGTAAGTAAGCAAGTAAGTAAGTAATTAAGAAAGTAAGTAAGTAAGTAAAGGTTATTTGTAAAGCACCTTTCTAGACCGGGATCAGAAAGCGCTTTAACAATCAAAAACAATACTTAGTTAAAATATATACTTTAAAAGGCCAAGACACATGGAGTCGCAGAAAAAAATCATCGAAAAGCCAGCACAAATAAAAATGTATTATTGTTTTATTTTATATTGTTTTTACCTTTGTGTGTTTTAGCTATGCTTTATTTTATGTCACTGTACAGCACTTTGTAACGACTGTTTTTGTTTTTAAAGCGCTTTATAAAAAAAGTTGAGTTGAGTCTTTAGATGTTTCTTGAAGGTGTCAGTAGTGGAATAAAAAAATATTTATTTTGTTGGTTGTAAAGTTGTGACAGTTCAGTCAAAGCTCAGGGATGTGTAACAGAATCATCATATCAGACAATAAATATTTGGACGATTCAATCGGATCCTAATAGACAAACCGCTGTAGCTAAAGAGGCTTTTGGAAACACGACCGGCTAGTGATCAGTGACTGAAGTTCTCGGCCGGTAGCGGAAGAAGACTCTGTCGACTAACTTTGCTTGTTAATCTTGCTTTTGTAGAACAAATCTCAGGTGAAACACAAATTATCAAACATGGAACTGGGGGTAAAAACACAAAATAATCACTTCATCGCTCAACATGGCTCCATTACTGTCTAACTAAATGTGATTTATTTTGTATCTTTTGTCATGTTCAAAATAATTAAGACCGACCGTGTTGAATCCGTCTCCGTGCGCTTTAAATCACCCATCTTTGGTAAAACTGACAGGTGACTTATAGAGCCAGGTGAACATCCCACAACTTCAGCCACGGTGCCGGCAAACCCTCTGACAGAGATACATGCCGTTATCTGTCATTCGCTGGACTATTTACAAAGCACTTTAACGTTTGTTTTCATCCTTTTTCTCGCTCTCTTGGTGTCATTGAGCAGGACTGGAAGGCGAGTTCAGCGAGAGTCCAGTCAACTATACGAGGATCCATCACTGGAGGGGAACATCTGTCATGGGTTTGACATGTTTCCCGCCTGTAGTTGTCAGCCTTTGGTTTTGATCAGTGTGCAGAAAAAGGCATCAGAGGCTCAACTGTGACCTGCCACTATACCTGCCTCGGTAAAAAAAAAACAAAGATTTATTTCTGAGCTTAACCTGCGAACAATCAGTCACCTGACCACACCGCCTCTCCCTGGATCTATCTTTATCTCTTTTCCTGTGTTTCTAACCCATTAGTGGTGGGAGTGGAGCTCGTGGGGGGGGGATCAGGTCTGCAGCGTAAGAACGGTGGGAGTGATATTTCAATGCACTACTGCTCCCTGCCATGGTACCCTGCAGCA
This sequence comes from Callionymus lyra, assembly GCF_982586985.1. NCBI lineage: Eukaryota > Metazoa > Chordata > Actinopteri > Syngnathiformes > Callionymidae > Callionymus > Callionymus lyra. The sequence goes on from NC_141829.1 coordinate 18,153,643, forward strand.
AATTTACTACCCAGGGACATATCTGAAAAGGTCATACATCCCATCTATTCGGTCCTTTTGCCTTTTTACTGATGAAATACGCTTAGCTTACCATTTACAGCTTTTCATATTGCCGGGACTTCATATATTATAAATGGCATTCGGGGTGAAAAATAAATAGATATGATCACCATTAGAAGGAAAAGAGTATATGCAAATAATGTGTCCGTTTATATAGTTTAGTGTTTTAACATACACAAATTTAAAAAAAAAAAAAAACATGTTTAAGCTACATTTACATGCTTATAGCTTTGGGGAATACATTACCAGAGTAATTAGCTTGAAATGTATTATAGAAAATATATACAAATATGATGATGACCATTATTATCAATATCATCATTTAAGTTGTATTTAATAGGTGGTTTAGGGAAATGCAAATTAAAGGTTTGATCATATAATGTGGATATTACGTACCCAATCCATCCATCCATCCATCCCCCACATATTTATTACTTAAATTTAACGTAATTTAACTTACTGTAAAAGTTTTCTTCTTACTCTGGTTCCTTTTTTGTTCCAAATAAATTCAGATATCGCCTTATACTGCTTTTTAAATACATCTTTCTCAATATAAGTTTGAAAATACTGGAATTAAAACAAGAATAAAGGACGTTTTTGAGTCTATCTATCTATCTATTACATGGAGGTCTTTAATCACACATCTGCTAAAAAATGTCCATCTTTTCAACCCTGTCGTCACTCTCTTCATCACCAACAATAATGTACATCTACACATTGTGCATATTGATCGTCTCATCAAAACCAATTGATCACCAAACGTAGAAAAAATGATCAAAATTGGAATTAAAGCAGCGTTCTTGTGCGGGACATGAATCCAATTTCAGGTCAATAACGGCATTCTCGTCTAGTTTTTTTTTTAGTATTAGACAGTTTAGATGTGAAAAAGTATCTCAAATATCTTTCAACCTTTCATAAGAGTTAATTCAAATTAATTTAGATTCAGTGCCAGCTCAATAATCAAACATGTGTCTATGTTAAAGTCAACCCTCGGTGTTCAGATGTAACCCCATACAGTTTGCATTTTCCACATGAGTATTTCCACTTCAGAAGCATCACATTGAAGGTGTCTGTGACTGCATTACAGGGCTCACCATTGGCACAGGCATTCTCGCTTCGAGGAAGTCGAAAAAAAGGAGCGTCACCTATGGCTTTAAAGCTGAATTGATTACCATCCAGAAGCAGATGGTTGTTGACAGAAGGACCGTTTCTTCAGCTAAGGAAGGAAGCCTTAAACGAAAAGTGCCCCCGGACCGCTGAGCAGGCCGGTTCCCTATTGATGTTCCATTTCCTTTCATGCCACTTCACCTTGAACGCTGAGAGGCCAAAAAATGAGCCAGCTGTACGTCCTCGATGTCATTTTATCTCCCTCACCTCTATCCGACCTTTCTTTCACTTGGTTGCCGTTGAAAATTCTGGGGGAAAAAACAGTTGATCTAATGCACACACGGCTAGAAGAAACACCTTGTTCAGGATGCGGTTTCTACATAAAGTATCGAAAAAATGCTATATTGTGTCAACAAGAAGATCATGTTTTTTTTTAATTTAATTTTAAGATAGTGTATTCATTTTAAAACAAATATATTTGTGTCAATTTTTGTAGTATAAATTGAAACTGAAACAACATTTTCAACCGATACATCGAGCGTCTACCACACAAGTCAACATCTGGGACACAACAGCAACTCTCTTCATATGGGTTTTCCATTCGCATCAATTCCCTTCTGTCTTTTAATGCACCAAAATTAAATGAACGCTTTGAGTTTTCATTTGTCTTCCTAAACAGTATTGGATTCCATTGAAGCAGGACCAGATAACACAATCCTGTGCATTTCATCAAGCTAACAGACTGAGTGAGCCACAAATCAAACGGAGTTGTTATAAAAGCAACAGCACGGGGAACATGCTTCAGTGGATAACGTCACCAACATGGAAGAAAGACGACAGGAAAACATTGTTTTGCGCCAGTCAATTTGTTTGTCTTTGAATTGGCACTTAGTAAATTGTTTTTCCACAACAACACCCTGATGTTCCATAATTAGCATTACAACTCTCGGCTTATCAGTAGTTTAGGAATATGTATCCCTGTGTGGCTTTTTTAATTGCCTACCTAAGAGTCAGTCATAGATATATGCTCTTATTTTTAGTTTTTCTTACAACTATGAATCAAATCACAAACCTGTTGCTTATCATTGATGATGTTCAATTTAATAAGTTCTTAACAAACATTGATTATTTAACAAAAAAAAGTCACGATCAATTTCTGAAAATGTAACAAATATTTGAGTTGTGAACATTGTTCTTGTCTCCAAAACGACCAAAACAGTTTTGGGGAAAATCAGACCAACTGTATGTACGTTCTGTATTTCCTCTCTCTTTGTACAAGTACATTTTTTTCTTGACTTTAAACCAATTCTGGTCCTTGATATACATTTGTTTCAAGTTCAGGCCTAAGTCAGTTTTCTAACCTGACACAATCTTTCCGACTGTTAAAATAAAATATATCGGAGAACAAAATTGCATTTTGAGTCATCCGATCTTGCAAACATTTTCTGATAATCTTAAAAAAAACTTCATTGCTTGTTGTTTATGTATCTGTGAGAAAAATCTTTTTTTGAGTGAACAGTTTTTCATGCTTTTTTCGCTTCAAGTAATAGTAAGAAGGTATAGCAGTTGGCCTCATTTTCACCTCATAAAAATTCCGTCCCTCATTGAAAAAAGTTTGGCGTCATTAAGCTCAAACCAAATATATGCGAGTACACAGCACATAGATTTTTACCTGGTCCTGGGCTGTCAGAGCAGAATCCTGACCAGCTTCAGGTCAGATGAATTATGAATGAGCGCGAGGCTGTAAGCCAGCCAAAGCTGGTTAATAAGTATAACAACAGTATAATACAGTCTCTCCTTAATCTTCATATCTTTAATCTGCCAGAAGACACCCGGGTGACGTGATGCATCTCAATGATGTCTCGCGCCAGCATAATGAATCTTCATTACGAGCACATCTCTGGAAGTCACCGACGCCATACGGTATTTAAACTTAAATGTCGCCCGAGTCAAGTCTGATGAAAAAAAAAAAACATAGACTTGGTGGAGTGCTCCCGACTCTCAGGATGTCAAGCAAGAAAGTAATTCAGTCAGCCCGACGTCTTCCCCAAGACATCCTTCAGAAAAAAAAAGAAAAAATCCAATTAAGACATTCTTAGAAACCATGGTGCCAAGATTACCACGACAACAACAGTCTTGTAGGCTGTGTTATCCCAAAAAAAAAAAAAAAAAAAAGAGAGAGAATACATAATGATGTACCAAGAGGAAGAAGATAAAAAGGGCTCTGGCTCATGGAGGAACCGGCTCGTACAATGTGTTGCTCCCCATGGCAGCAGCCAGCGACTCTGCATTCCAGCCATGAATCTGGCAAGAAAAATCAATGCGGTAGGATTGTGTGGCCTTCATTAGATGCTACCTGCCCTTCACCAGAAACTGAGGTCACTTGTATTTTCTTTACAGCGGCAGGGGCATGTCAACAAATTAACGGAAAAAAAAAAAAAACACTGTATGAAAACTTTGAGAACACAATAGCGGAAGCAGCCTCCCGCGCCTTGGCTTGAATCCCTGAACCAGTATAGAATAGAATAGAATAGAAAGATAAACAATGAATGATTTATAAGAGAGATGTCATAAGTCGTACGCTCTTTAAAGCCCCATTACTGCACATACAAATGATGACGTGAGAGAACGTTGCATTATCCATGACAAAAAAAAACGTTATGGTATGCCGTTGGTGCTTCACTCACATTAAAATACAAATATATACAAAAGCAAAAATGCAACATAAGATATTAGAATTCAAGAGATTGAAAATAAAATCCTACAAGTCACAAGTTTATCTGCAGAAATATACTAAAGAATCTTTTTGTATGGTAGGCCTGGATTTTAGAATGTTTTTCTGTCCTCCTTTACCACCTTGAACCTCATTAGCTCCTTTTCCCTCCTCCATAGCATTCTTTATCCGAAGATCCTTTCCAAGTGTTCTCATCCTTCGACGTTACTGCCAAATAAACCTCAGTATATTTAACTTGAATACCTCTGGCTGTTCTTCCATATAATAGCAGTAAACCACACTTCCACATTCATCTCATTTAATTCCTCTTTAGTTTTTTTCTTCACCTCCTTCTCACTCAATAACATTATTCTTGTAAAATTATGGAAGAATTCTGTCTGTTCTGCTTTGACCTAAGTATATGATTTCATTAATACAAGTACAAGAATAGGGCAAGAATAGCCAACTGTCAATTAAAACAGCTTATTTGCTGTAAACAAATTCCCTTTGACCCAAGGATTGGTTGGTCAAAACCAGTATTTCCTGGTCACTAGTCCAGCCATGGTGTGGAACATAATGGTTGACTCAGGACAACCAACATTTCTAATCAAAGGTATCACAGAACTGAATAAAGACGCTCTTCTAAGAAGGATGTGTTGGTTCATGGATCTGATTATGAAGTAATTCATCGTCCACTTGTTATTCATGGGGGGTTATGTTTTAAGACGATCTGCAATAAGTCAGATCTGCAAAATATACGCACTATTTTGTAACTTACAAACATTCTAAACCTTATATCAGTTCTATAAACATTTGTGTTTGAATAAAGTTCAGTGGAACTTCATAAGTTTTACAATTGTTTTTTAAAGCTTGTTAGTGATTGCTGTGACCAGAACACTTGCACCTCATTGGTCTACAACATTATAACACAAATATCTCGAAACATTTACTAAAACCTCACATTGTGCTCATCATTTAGAGACTTTAGTCACAATACCGTATTATGAGGCACTGTGTCAGATGCTTTATCCCCAGTATTCCCCTAACTTTCAACAAACTTGTGGCAGCAGCATGCCTTGTTATATGAAGTATTTTCAAGATACTAACAATACTAACATGTTTAACTACATACCATAAATCTTTGATACTCAATACCATTTTCGATTACCACAAGGGTAAAAAAATACCCCCAAATATACCAAAAAAAAATCATTAACAAGGAAAATGCCAAAGTTAACAATATAAAGAACCACACGTTACATATTTACTATTTAAAATGAAACAAGAAGAAACTGCAACTGTGATAAAGTCTCAGCATGAGTTAGGATACATAAAATAAACAATACAAATTGGAATAATATGTTGAGGTTATCGATACTCTGAAAAAATGAGTATCATAAACGGATACTAATTTTTAGTGTCGATTATTTCTTGATTCTTTATACTTTTGAGGACCCTGGTTACATGTACACTGCATGGCCGTGATCGGGTGATAAAGCGGAAATTCTGCAATATTGGAAGGCACATACACCCCAATGATCTGCTAAGAAATGAGCCAGGATATAGCAAAGAATATGTTCTTTGTTTTGTAAAATTACTGGTAAGATTTAAACCATAGTCACTGATTGACTGCCTGAACGATCCTATCCGATTCGAAGCTTATGGTATGGCTAATTGGTTAGCGACGGGGAGCTAGCAAAGAATGGACATCCGCTTCGAGTACTCTAATTTATTTTTTTCTTTCTTTCATGTGGCAAAAGTTTAGGAGTGATCCCCACTGCTAAACTTGTTTGATTATGGGTTTATTCCCACCAAAAATCACGATATCATTAGCAAACATAATTGTCCATTGAGAGTCTCACTTACCCACATACAGAATAGGAGTGCAGACGTTTTAATAATGCCTAAATTATATATACCGATATATATAATACAAGTCCATTATTATTCAAAGAATGACATTTTCAGGCAAAAAAAAACAACTATTATAACGAAAAGAATGTTCAATTGTGTGACTTTGATTCAGAGGGAGACATATTTTTAAAGCTCTCCGAACAGCCTCCCGTCTCAAAAGAGGGTATTCATCGGTGAATTTCATTTGCATGAAAATATGTCATTATGCTGCCAATAATAGGGCCCCTTGCAACCTCGACGCCTCCCCCCTCCTCAATCCAAGGTCATCTAATAACTGTTCCTTAGAAGACCTCTATTTTAACCAGCGGCAGTCACAGGGATTTATACCCCACTCCGTGTCATGATTACCAATCAAGTGGAGTAATATCTGCTTAGCCCGACAGGAGTTTTCGCCTTCACTGAGGGGGTTGAGGCGCCTGTCAAGGTTTACCACCAAGTTCGTCCGACGTGGGTTGATTCCCTGCGGGGCATGTCAATGCCGTGGACGCTGCCTCCAGATTAAACTACATTATCTGGGAGCAGTGAGAGCTGTTTCGCTGAGGGATCACATCCCTCACGGCCCCTCACTGTACCCCGGCAGACAGGGAAAGTGAGCTATTCATTTCCTGACAACTGTACACCTGTCTCGCACCCCGGCGATCGATGAGCTCATTAAAAACAAGTCAGATTAGCTGTAAATTCCATCATGCCCAAGAGTGCACTGCTGAGACGCCTGTGGTGTCAGTGGCACAGAGAGACGTTGACAATTAGGGGATTCGAGCTATGGCTGTTTATGTGGAAATAGTTTTACTTATAATGCAAACTAATGATATCAAAGTATAGCATGGAATGGTTAGTTATAGTCCTGATTGGTAGGGAGTACACGGTTTCCCACCCATATCCTCAGGTTCATTTGGCTATTCAATAACAAAATATAAAATTGCATCTCTTCTCTACTATAACAAATAGTAGAAACACTAAAGTAGTACATTCTTCAGAATAAACTCTGGTCTCAATTATGTTAGAATAAAAAAAAATGTCTGAACAAAAAGAAGAAAACAAGAAACATGGTTTAGTTTATCCTTAAAAATAATCTATTTTATTTTGGCTAAAAACAACACTAGCCGCATCCTAATAAGATTTCCAAAATAATCATATTGGGACTTGAACTCAGGGATTTGCGTGCAGAACTCTGCGCCATATATGGGTTGAGGACGTAAAGGGGTTAAACTGCTATTCATAAATAAAGCAATTTTTGAAAGCAACAATTGTTTGCAGTTCTTGCCATGTGACTTTCTTTCAAGCAAATTGTAATTTCAAAGGTCTGCGCAAATTCACCAAAGCTTTAATTTTGATGGAATTTGTAACCAAATGTATTCGTTTAGGATTCTTTAATTCAAATATCTCATGAGAAAGAGCAACAATTTCCTCTCAATTTTGTTACGATAAAAATTCTAAAACATTTATTGTACGACTTTAAATCATCATATGAAACAGAAGGGAAAACTGTCCACAACAAGAAACCTACTCAACAGAAAGTTCGGATATTTGTCTGCCTTAGAATGCCTTTCCACTTTTTAGGGCCAATCTTTTGACTCAAATTCTGGATAGGGCCTTCCATTTTTTGTTATTTGTAGTATTTCTACAAAAGGCCACCTAAAAAAAAAGGTCATGCCACAAAGTTTGCCACCACATCACGGTTGTTCTCTGCCATTTAAATCTCCCCCTCTAACCACTGTTGAGTTGATGTTGGTCTATTTTCAAGAAAGGCTTTGGACTTATGACATATATTAAGGCATTATAGTTTTTAGGCTGCCTTTTAATACAGGGAAGGGAGCTAATCGATCGAAAAGTAAATGCAACTAATTTTCAACTTTTAACATAATCAATAAATATGTATTCCAGGAAGTCTAAGAGAGACAAATGGAAAGTTCATTTAAACACAGACAATAACTATTACAAGTGCAAGTAAATGACAAGAAAAATAGGAATAAAACAAATGTTTAACACTATCTATTTCGTTTTTAAAAAAAAAAAGACTTAACAAAAGGTGAATCCAAAGTTAGCCAACTTGAATTTGAAGTATTTGTTAATATTTATGATGCACATTTAAACTTGCCTCTTATTGCATCATCTTTTCTAAAAGGTGATTTTCAAAATGAAAGAGCAATCAAAAATTGGCTCCCATTTTTGTCTGCGAGCCGATATAAACCACTTCATATTGTAAATGTGACATTTCTGTCTCGTTGCTCGCCGCCAGAGCATAGAAGAACGTGATTACGACGGACTTGCCCTTTCTTAGGTTTTTTTTGTTCCTCACTTTTCGGTGAATTCTGCAACGTTGCACACTAGAGTTGGATGATCCAGATCTGATGAGCTTCGTCACATCTGAAGTACAGAAACGTGTCTCTTTCAATGTGACGCAAGACAAAAAGTAGCTTTATTAACAGGACTTAAAGACTCTACTTCTCTCAACTAAATATAGACTTTAGAAAGATATAATCACAAGTTGAATTATGCAAAAAAAAAATGTAATTCCCAAATATATTTCCATGTTTTCTATGTTGTTCCCTGGATGAAAACTAAAGTCTGTTGATACTAAAACCAACCAGTGTCCTCGTCTGCAGGGGGATGAATAATTAGTACAGAACTTCACAAGGATGTGAGAAATCCCCCGGAGTCGACCCACCGGATAGAAATGTTTCTACAAATGTCATCTAGTTCGGAACTTTTCCCCCGGTTAGTGAGAGAACATAAATTAAAACCAAGAGTCTTAATAAGCAGTAGTCAGGAGTAATAACGCTTTATAACACTCAAAATTGAAACTAAGCATGTAGACTGACTTTAAAGTGATTCGATTAGTTGTCATTTCCTTACAGTTCCAATTTTCATGAAATTTGAACCATACCTCTGTATACTACATATTAAGAAAGGGAAATTTCTAGAATCCCAAATCCTTTTTTAATTGATATATATGGTACACATAATAGGCAGAAGATCCCCATGACAAGTCAATACCTCCAATTTCATTTAAATGTATACCATAATAAATAAGGATCATTTCCCCAATTTTAGCTCCTTTTGGTAACTGCATAAATACAAAATCTACCTGAAATTACTATACTCTGTCCTCATAACTGTATTTGTTTCTTCTGGGTGTTGTTTGGTATTTAAATGCATTTTTAGCAAGTTAAGCATAAATAAAACACAATAATATTTCAGAATGACCAACAAATGTGATTCAAAACAATAGGAAAACAAGAAAGAGTTGAAGGAAGTAAGATAAAAACCACTACGTTAGATTAGAAAGTTGGCATATATTTGGCATACTTAAATAAATGAGTTTTAGTAATACCATGAATCACCATCATTAAAATCTATGCACTTTAAATCTACATTTTCAGCAATGATTATTAATATTTCAAGACTCTCAAAGACAACAAGCTAACAGCAAGATAACTCTAAACTTTTATTTTGCCAACACTTTCCATTTATGGTTGGATTTGGTCAAAATAACTCTGCGTCTTACAGTTTCAAAGCTTTCCTTCTTGTGTTATTTGCTGCCCTTTTGGAAGAAAAACATTCGTGAAATGTTGATCAAGTTTCGTGATACAGCATCAGCTGTATCATGATAAAGTGACTTAATTTTGAAAGACCACTAGATGTCACTCCCTGCTTCATAATCTTTGGTAATGATCGACTAATTCAATGAAACCTGGAATCATGTTCACTGAGAGTGCCATCTAGTGGCCTTTCAAACTGTATCGTGATACTGAACCAGCTGCATATATTTCCCGATGTGTCGTCCCACAATGCAGTGTCAATACTGTCCTTTAGCTAGTGGCAGTAAGGAAGTGGCAAACAACACATAATTCTTGTTAAACAAGGTTGAGAACATGCATTTATCTACATATTGGCCCGAAGCAAAGATGAATCGCGCTCTGTTATTACGCGGCAAAAACATCTCAATTCCTATCTGAAGTAGCACAAGAAGTACTTCTCCTACCCTGCGGAGGAATTTGATTTGCGTTGAAGGCATTTACGGAATTGCCTGTAGTCGTCTCACCACCGCAGAAATGAAGAAGAAGTTAGAAAGTGGATAGGAGGATACACGCCGTCATTAGGTTTTTATGAACAAAAACAAAATGATCATTTACGACACACTCAAACATTTAGTGTAGATTTATTGTTTTCAACTGGTTTCAAGGTTAGCGAGTGACACATTAGTATTCCACACTCCGCCGCTCTTTAAAGATCCGCGAATTCTTCTTCTTAACCACACCACGGCACCCGGAGAAACTTCAATGACAAGAGACACCTGACTCCCTCTGGTCACATAACTACCAAAGTTCTCTTGGAGTTTGATTGCGGCGAGTCGCGCCTTGAAAATTAGCTTGCAGAGTCTAGTCTGTGGGCAGAGATAGGACGGGCGTGTGTACAACAATTAATTATGTTTGACAGCAACACTTTATATTAACTTGAAGGTTGGAAAAGATAACCGCCTGCATCTGTGTGTGTTCGCTGCGAACAATTTCAATCTCTCGAGGACTGTCGAGGTTTTGTTAATTATACTTTATATAAAAGTATTATTAAATATTATTGACTGAAAATTATAGCATTGTTAATATATGAATAGCTTTTATTAGAGCGTTCTGAAGTTAATGGGTTAGTAAGGTGTCATGACACATCATCAGCTGTATCGTGATACAGTGTCTTGATTTTAAAAGACTACTAGATGTCACTCTCTGGTTGATAATGTTTGGCTCTGGTCTACTAATTAAATAAAACCTGGCATTATTTTCACAGAGAGTTGCACCTTCAGTTAGACATTCAATCTGTATCATGATATAGCATCAGAAGCCTCATGACGCCTGGGTAGATGAGGCGTCATGAGGCTTCTGATGCTGTATCATGATACAGTTAAAGAACACTAGATGGCACTCTCGGTGAAAATGACGCCAGGTGTCATTGAATTAGTAGATCAGAGACAAATATTATAAAGCAAAGAGTGCCATCTAGTGGCCTTTTTAAAATGAAGACACTGTATCATGATACAACTGATACTGTATCATTAGTCCTCATCAACCCATCACAACTCTGCACCATAATGGCACCATAAACGTTAGTAACCAGACAGATAAGCAACTAAGTTTTTGGTGCCATTTTCCCTTAACGGTTTTTTTTTTGCACTAAAATACAAATGTTCATCGTTCCAGACACTTACTTTTGAAAAAAGGAAGCAGCAAAATAATAATGACAAAACTTAACTCAGACAAAGATGATCATTTATAAGATTAGAATAAAACTCACAATTTTTATATAACATATTTTTGTTTATTTTAAGTTTGGGGCTTGGTTTCAAAAGTACTTAATGTAGCACCTATATAATACCCATCCCTCAACAAGAAAGCCTGCAGAGATCCGGACTTGAATTGTCATTCATAGAAGTTCACCTGATCACTGTACTCAAGTGTCAAACTGGACAGTCAACACTTACGGCTTCAACTCCAAAATTCCTCAAAACTGGCAACGCCAGCCTTCATCTATCTTCAGATCAAAGTGTAAGCCCACAGTTTTTCCCAAACATTGTTGAGGAACATTGCGTTCCAGCGCAGTTCCAACAACCCCAACCGAAATACACCGCAGTTTTCCCCAAAAATAATGACAAATTATGTTTATCAACAAGCCAATATCAAATGTACAACTCAGCATTAGTGATGCGTTGATGAGGCCTCATGATACAGCATCAGTTGTATCATGATACAGTGTCTTCATTTTAGAAAGGCCACTAGATTTCACTATCTGGTTTGTAATATGTGGCTCTGATTTACTAATTCAATGAAACCTGGCTTCATTTTCAATTAGAGTACCATCTAGTGGCCTCTTAAACTGTATCATGATACAGGATCATGACTCATCAACACATCACTACTCAACAAAAAAAAAACAATGCTCAAATAATTTACATCAACTTAAAACAACACAAAAACGTTTTTTAGTGCATCAAACTTAAACAGCAATTTTGTTGCATTCAATAACGTAGGAAAAGGCAATGGTGGATTCAACAGCTTGGGAAGAATATTATTCAGGGAAAAATAAATGTTTAACTACATGAAAAACCACTGGTGTGCGATTTTCTTACCTTGAATAATAGAGAATTATTTCTAACTTTTTGTGGCTTCCTTTTTCAGTTCAAATGAAAAGCAATTCAAACCAAGGTTGCTGCGCTACTGCCCCCCCCCTGTTTCTTTTGCTCCCATTATATCCGATATTTACGTGAGGAACACTGCTGGTGTTTACTAGAGGGGTTCTGGAAATCATCTATCATTTCTACCTGAAGAGTGAATGTGAAATCAGTGTTTAGAAGGAGCCCTAAACCGACAAACTCTTGACACTCAACCCATTCGGTGTTTGGAGCTTCTCGCCTACGATCAGCTGGGAATGACTCCAACGATTCATGACCGTGACCTGTGAAGGAGGAGCGGCGGATTATGAATAAATGAACGACCCCGACCCCACTTCCACCCATACGCTACGAGCTAAAGATTCCGCTGTCAAAGTGTTGATGTCTTCCAATGATGAGACGCCGCGATAAATCAAAAATATCCTCTAAGTTATTGATTTATTTCGCTCAAGTTCCAGTGTTTTGTTTTTTTTTCCCTGAACATTTTAGCCAAGCCTAGCTTCACACCAGAGGCAACATCATTATCATGCTATATTTGTCAGGAGGCCTGCTGAGTCAACTGTCAATCATTCTCACACTGACGCTCCATGCTCCCACTTTTCCTCCAGTGAGTTTGAACAATTTAACAAACAGAATGTCCAAACGACACGTGAGAGAAGTCAGATTTAATTAAATAGTAGAAGATAATGCAACAGCAGTTCTTTTTGTCTCTTTTTCTGGCGACGTACAAGGAAATATATTTATATTTTTGATTAAAATAGGAATAGGAACCCCTTTGTGTTTGTATGTTCATTATCAATTATGAATTGGTTCAATATATATTCCCAAATATGAAAACTAGAAGTGGTGAAAACATTTTTGGTATTCAAAAATACAATTATAAGGAAAAAAGTCAGTGATTCACAAATGTCTCATCAAACCTCGGTAAAGTCACTCGTGCACGCCATCGCAGGCGTACACAATTAAGCCGTAAAATTTTACTGGCAGAACAGGAAATTATTCAGTTTTAATTAATAAAATGTAGCCAAAAATAATTTCTAACCCAAGTACTTAAAGCAGTATATTAGATTAGCAAAAAATAAATGTGCATCAAAATAATACTTACAGAACATAACTTTGTAAGTTATAGTTAGTTATAGTTATAGTTATTGTATGGAGATCGGAAATTTTTTTTTTTATTTAAAACATGAAAGGAATAACTTTTATTCAAGTTTTTTTAATTCTTTAAGCATGATTTTAGGTTGGTTTTATGGTTTGAGAAGTAGCGGTGGCACCAGTGATGGTTTGATGAAACTTCATGAAACAATTTCATTATTTTCAGAGTCCACTAGATGGCCGTCTCTGCACTATTTCCCTTTGTTGAGCAGCAGTTCTAATGGAAAATCACATAATTTTTAAACTGATGGCGCCACCTACTGACCTCTAAAAAACATGACACTGCTTCATGAAGCATGTATCAGATAAGACATTTTTGGCGGCATAATTTGCCATGTTACCCGACTGTTGGCCGTATCAAATATAGAATTAATTATAGATTTTAAATTAAATGAATACCCATAAGAATTGAATTTTGAGACAAACAGAGATTGAATAACTTATACTTCGTATTGTTCAAATGCCTTAAACGAAAGGGCTCAGGGGCCAAATCTGGTCGCCAAGTCATTGTACATGGCCCCCCTGGATGGTTAGCTTAAAGTGTAACAATTTAATAATGATTTTGATTTGTGACCTTTAAATATATTTAAGCAAAGCTAAGAAACAGTAATGATTAGTGATGTGTTGATGAGGCTTCATGAAGCAGCTGATGCTGTATCATGATACAGTTTGAAAAACCACTAGATGGCACTCTCAGTGAAAATGATGCCAGCGTTCAGTGAATTAGTAGATCAGAGCCAGAGATTATAAAGAAGAAAGTGCCATCTAGTGGCCATTCAAAATTAAGACAGTGTATCATGATACAGCATCAGCTGTTTCATGAGGCCTCATCGACCCATCACTAAAAGGGCAAATGCAATATCCAATTAGACTCAAATTTCACATAATTTTGTCAAATATTTTGTTCCATACAAGATCTAGACATTAAAAATAGATGTTAAAAGTTCTCAATTATCTTAAACAATATGAAAGTCCATCATGCATGTCTAAAATATAGTTATTTTTTTAATGTACTGGCTGATTTAGTACCTTTTAGCGAGTGTTTGACCTTTGTTGAGTCGGCATCAACAAGGCTGTCAACAACCTCTAAGAGGGTGATGTTGCTTTCACAGCCACCCTCGTGACCTTTTAGCATCCTTGTTAAACACCAGCAAAAGAACGGAGCCCATGCTGTTGCTCAAATAAAAGTACACACACACACACACACACACACACACACACACACACACACACACACACACACACACACACACACACACACACACACACACACACACACACACACACGTTAAAGCGTGTGAAGTAAAAACACGGTGTTGAAAGCAAAAACACAACATCAGGTGTCTGTTAGTGTTAGCATTTAAATACACTTGAACAAAATGTTTTGTACTTTTGTCTCGACTTCATGAGCCAGACAAAAATACACACTTGTGTCGGATCCATGATGATGATGATGATGATGCAGTCGCACTTCCTGCTCGGATGACCCTTTTTTTTTTTTTCATATTTTAGTAAAGGGTTGCCATGGCAACGCATGAGGCTGATAATTTTGTAAAGTGCGACGTCCAAAGATAAGGAGGATAATCCGTCATACGGCAGCTGTGGTTCACCTGCCAGGGACGTGAGATAGACTTTTGGATGAAAAGGAAAACTTCACAGGAGATCGCTTGTGACGCACACGGAAGGTTGTGCGATTTTAGTGTGTTTTTCAAAAATCCTCAGGGGCCACAGACTGTTATAAAGGGACTGTCAAGCCAAGAGAAAGAAGAGACAACAACTTGAATTATAAAAATAATAAACTAATTCTTAATTAACATTTAGTCTTAATCCGATTGAAAAATATTTCCTTTATTTAAAATGTGTTTTATTTTAATATTCCAAAAGGAAAATAAACATTCCATATATAATACAATTTGAAATCATTATGTCGTATATACTTATCATGTCATAAAATAAGTTAGTTGTAATAAGTGTCATATTTCATTTACTATAACTTCCCGTTTAAAATGTGCACTTTATTTAGAAAATTAAATTACCCACAAAAATGACAAATAAAAGGAATAAAAGAGGAGAAAAAAAGGTCTATAATCAAAAGCATTTTTTTGGTTATACGTAGAGTTGAACTATTAATAATGTAGCTTCAATTTCAATGCTTTATCACTTTCTGTGCTAAATATTTCTTATTGTTTGAAAAATAAACATATAGAAAAAAATAATTTGTGCTCAATATACACTACATAACACACATATTATACATTAATTTATTTTCCCTAATTCAATGTAAAGAAAAAGTTAATTTGTAAAATAATTGGATAAATAACTATGACGTTGATAAATCCAGTGTATTGTTTATAATTTAAGAGCATTAAATTGAGGTGGTGTACTGACTGCACTTCCAAGTGAACAAACAGGAACACGGAAAAATATTGATCATTTGTTTTCTCACAAAGATGAAAAAGGCTTTCAAGCAATTAAGTATGACAGGAGAAGTAAAGGATGTGTGGCTACTCGACCCATTTATTACAGCAGAACAAGAGGAGTGGAAAGATGACAGTGCTAAATGTACTTTTTACTTTTGAGCGGAGCTCGTTTTGTGATGTATATCAAGTCCAACGGCCGGATAATTGCGTCACTTCCTAAATGATGGCGTGAGTTGTCCACTTAAATATTCTTTTAAATGTGTTTAACCAAAATATGAGCTCATCATCAGAAACACATTTTAGTTATAAAGAAATGATCCTTGTTCACTTCTTACTGATGTATTAGTTGAGGAATAAGGAGTAGTAATCTACTTGAACTATTTCTTTTAGAAAAATGCGTCTGAGAAAGTAATTTAGTCCCAAAATAAATGGTACAATTGTACTTCTATGTGTTCAGACATGACTCATTCGAGCCGAGCAGGAAACAGGTGTGG
Organism: Callionymus lyra; assembly: GCF_982586985.1. Classification (NCBI taxonomy): domain Eukaryota; kingdom Metazoa; phylum Chordata; class Actinopteri; order Syngnathiformes; family Callionymidae; genus Callionymus; species Callionymus lyra. The sequence continues at coordinate 18,169,669 of NC_141829.1, forward strand.
AGCCACCTGAGCAAACATTTTAGAGTCGTTTTGAGACTTTCCAGACTTTCCACTCTGTAAATAAATGAACATTCAGAGTGAGTCGAATGAGTCGAGTGAATATAATTATCACATTTTTGACGGTTTTTTTTCTTCTGTTGCTAAACGGATTGATGGTGGTAAACGTTGATCCTTCTATATATCCATATATATATATGTATATATATATATATACTGTAAATAATTAATATAAAATAAATTCAGCTGAACAGACCCTATAGGTTTATTTTTGAAATTGTAACTGAAAACTATTTATTAGCGTCGCTTAAAATAAAATAAAAATAATTTAGTACAACAATTGTCAGCTAAAATATTAGATCTACTGTAAAAAAAATAAAAAATAAAATGCTTCTATCTATTTAAAATCAAATAACATTGTGTCCATGCTACTTGAATCATCTTTTTCCTTTGATGGACTTTAATATATTATTATATTTCTGTCATTTTTGGCATTATGAACATGGCAGTGTTTGAATTTAACCTCTTGTGAACCATTTTAAACGAGACAATTGGACCGCCAAGTTTTTTTTAACTCATGCACAGTGAACAGTTACTCAGCTGTCAAAAAATGACGAGTGGGCGGTTTTGATTGCTGTCAAACTCAGAAGTACGGAAAAAAAAAAAGTAAAAAAAAAAATGTTTTTCCTCCGAATAAAGCAGGAGATATGACAACGTTCCTAACTACACACCGGCGGGGAGCTGAGGGCGAAAAACACGAGAATGTTCGAGTGATATTGTCAGATAAAACCCGAGCAGGAAGTGATTCCACTTCACTGGGAAATGGACCCGGGACCGACCGAGGCTGCCCTACTTCCACCTGCTTCACATGATAAATACTCACGTCAGGAGACGGATAAACAGAACCTGTTGTTATTGATGCACTCGATTAATAACCCTCATGACGTCCCCCCGGGTTCATACAAGCACCATTTCGCTCAAGGTTCCATTGGTACGAACACAAAGATAAAAAAAACAAAAAGAGAAGTCACCTCAAAAGCAGTTCAGTCGGAGGCGTACAAGGCTAATTTATGATTGATCGAGTCCGGAATTAAAGCTTGGCCGCTTCCCACTTCGAATCAGTGGCTTTAATTGACTAGTTTGCGACAAATTTGGCTGATAAATGAGAAAATATTTGGGGTTTTTTTGCCCTCAAACATGAATACAAATCTGAAAATCTGCTTTGTTTTTCTATTAATTTATTCAAATTAAGGACATTTTTAAACCTTTCTTAAGAACCTTTTAATAAATAGTTAAAAGGCAGAAAATAATACTTGATAATTGCTTTTTTTGTGGAGTTTTTTTTTCTTACACACCAAACTGATGAATAGTAATACAGCCTCTTCACCAGTTTTAGTTGTTATAATCATATCATTTACATTAATAAATATGTTCATTTAAACATAATTAGGTTTTAGTTAAAAAAACAAAATAATAGTTTCTCTAATTAGTGATGTGCTGGTGAAGCTTCAAGAAACAGTGTCATGTTGTTTGGAGGTCAGCAGGTGGCGCCATCAGTTTAAAAATGATTGATGTTTCATTAGAACAGTTGTTCAAAAAAAAGGAAAAATACTTCAGAGACTGCCATCTAGTGGACTCTGAAAATAATGACACTGTTTCATAAAGTTTCATCAAACCATCATAGCTCCAACTATAATCTGAAAACCTAAAGTTTTATTTAGTCGTACTCAGAGATAACTGTAATTGAAAGATTGCCAATTCAAATCAATACAAATATAGATAATAATAAAGCTTTTTGTCCGTAGAAAACATTATAATTTACTATTAAAAAATAAATGAAAGAAAAATACATTGTACCTTAAGAGTATTCATGGAAATATTTGTTTGAAAATTTAAGAAATTGCTAAAGTTTTAGTTACTACACTATAAATAATTACAAAAAAATTGAAGAATAATTAAGATTCTATTATTATTTATTACAATTTTCTCCCACATTTCATTTGCGTCTCAGCACCACAATGATCATTCGAAACCTGGCACTGCTCGTCATTGATAATGTAAGTACGTAAATGCAAACTAATATTTATGACGATCAAAATATTAAAGCCGTTGCGTCCTTGCTGCGAGCGCGTCCTTGATGGAGGCCCGAGCGCTGCTGATCTGCGTCTATCTTGATGGGCAGGGTGGACATCTGAAGGTGATGAACACGAGCGGCCCGAGGTTAGCGCGAGTCGCCGCCTTCGACGTCCTCTGAGCCGACGCCGCAACTCCGGAAATCTCGGCAGGTTCTGCACCCTAGGCAAGGTAACTGCTGGCATCACCGTCCATCTGCTTCAATACAAACTTTTATTACTTACACATGTGAAGAAAATGTATCGGAACGATCATGTGTTTATTGGGATCTAATTATTATTTAAAGATACAGTGCCAGGTGTACGTACAACTCGGTATATCGATGGAAAATGTTTGATACTGATACTTCAACACCAGTTCCTGGACAAAATGTTTGCGGTACCGAGATCAAATCTAACAAAATTAACATTATATTGCACAAATTACAGTAATCTTGAGAAACTTCAAGTTGTTTTCTCACAGAAAGAAATTGTACAATCGTGACAGATTACGAACAAATGACATCGAAGCTACTGAGGGTCAAAAGAAGGAAAAACCATTGGGGGACTTGTAACTTAAGCTTCATTTTTGAGCTACACAGCTCTAAAAATATATATTATGTTTAAAAAAATGATTCTATTCACACTATTAGCACTAAGATGCAAGACTACTAGACTCAGGGACACCTTGTTCTATTAGGCTATCCATCTATCTCTCAATATTACTCTAATAATAAGGGTAGTAGTAGTAGTAGGGAATAGTTAGCACCATATATATGTTTCAAATTAAGGCAAATTTGTGAAAAAAGTGATATTGCTGATTTACTAGTTAAGAATGAAAAGAGCAGTAAAAAATAAATAAATAAAATTCAGTGTCATTTTGTTGTTTTGAGTCAACGTCCTACAGCTGAGATGTTTATGACCTACAACCTACAACTTTGATCCTGAAACATGACTTAAAAAAGACTGAACTAAGTCAGTAACATGAAGTCATTGCTCATCATGGAATCACAATAAAGATACATGTGAACGTAGATCGATATATGGCTAATTGCCTTAATAAATGTAGCAGCCATTATTATATATGTGAACCTTACCTGGGTCATACCACAAAAAGTCTCTTGTAAACAAAGACTAGGCATGTTTTGATTCTCTTCGAACTGAAGTTAGGCACTCAGCTCCAGTTGTAGCTAAACATCTTCACCCTGGTAAGTTATAAAACGCCATCAATGTTACTTTGTCACCGCTCTATACTCTTATGAGCCAAGTTACTTGTCAAGATTCTTGCTTGGACATCGGTTGATCATTCATTTTACCAGGTTAACAGATCTGGCGACATGTGGACGCCTCTTGGTCAAAGCAGACCAAGTAGACGCAGCTTTACCTTGAATTATTTATCGAACGGGCGCCACTCTGCAGCTGTAGTGGGCACCAGAACGTCAATAATGCACAAAGTGATATAATAGGATCCAGAATCAACGTTTTATTTGTGTCCTGAAACAATCACTGATGGTCTGATTAAGCTTCATGAAGCAGTGTCTTTATTTTCAGTCCACAAGATGGCGATCTCTGGACAATTTTACTTTGTATTAAACAACTGTTCTAATGAAACGTCATTTTTAAACTGATGGCGATACCTACTGACCTCTGAAAAACATGACACTGCTTCTTGAAGCTTCACCAGCACGTCACTAGAAACAACTTCATCCCTGGGTGTCTTCCCCCATTAGCAGTACCGTACACCATGCTTTGGCAAAAATCAAACAACAGAAACAAATACACAATACTCCCTTTGAGTGTCTTCCTTTACACAATGAAAAAAAGATAACTGTTGTTGAATTAGTTAACATTGTTGATGGGTTGATGAGGCGTCATGATGCATCTGATGCTGTATCATGATACAGTTTAAAAGGCCACTAGATGGCACTCTCAGGTGAAAACGACAACATCCTTGAATCAGTAGATCAGAGCAAAGTATTATTAAGCATAAAGCGCCATCTAGTGCCCTTTCTTAATAAATACACTGTATCATGAAGCCTCATCAACTAGTGATGGACTGATGAAGCTTCATGAAACAGTGTCATGTTGTTTAGAGGTCAGTAGGTGGCGCCATCAGTTTAAAAATGTGTGATGTTTCATTAAAACATTTCAAAACAAAACAAAAATAGTGCAGAGACCCCCATCTAGTGGACTCTGAAACTAATGACACTGCTTCATGAAGCTTCATCAGACCAACACTACCATCAACCTAATCCCAAAATTGTCTTTATCTAGTTTGTTAGAAGTAGGAACTCAACTTCATTGGTTAAAGTGTCAATTTATGGGACAAGGCTTCTCAGCCACAATCGTGGTCAGTGGTTGTTCTTACAGTCCAAAGCTGAGAATCACAAGAGAAAAGTTATTGGATGACAAAAATCAATCCATAAAGTTCCCTTGAGTCATTTCGAAGCATTTGCTGCATAAAGCTTTATGAGTGGCAACAAACACTTTATAGACTTCCAGCGTGTGTTTTGGCTTGAAAGCTTTGTGTAAAATACTAGCGATCTGATTGGCGGGTGACGGATGGCCGTCTACACAGGATGACAGATTTATACGCGGGCCTTTGAAAGCACAAGTCGTCTGTGTTTGGAGACTGTAGATCAAACCTCTGACATTGCTACAAAAAAACTAAATATAAAGGAAAAAAAAGTTGATTCATCTAGACTAGCGGTTTCCCAACTTTTTTATTTAATGTCAGAACTATCTACCCAGCCCAGCATTCAAAAAGGAATATAACCAATAATTTTCAAATGCATATAAACGTTTAAAATGTTTTGACAAATATATTCATGACAAGAATTAATAGCGATCCAACTCGCATGAACAAACTCGCCGTTGTTTGATCCAATACATATCACAAGATTAAAATAATTAATATAGATATTCCTGCAAGAGAAGCGGAACTGCTGTCGATCAATGAGTTATCTTTGTTTTGGTCATGTGGTCTGTAGATATGATGCGAGACTGGCGGTGTCAATAAAATGTAGAGATTTTACTGACGGTTACGAATTACAAGCCATTAAAAATTATTGTTAATGATACGGCAACAACATTATATGATACAGCAAGTACAAGATTAATATCCTTACTTTATTGTACTAATAAAAGGTTCAAAATGTTCATAAATTATGACATATATTAATTAAAGTATTGATTAGCAGTGTGACACCCTAAAGTGTATTACTATGAAGAATCAAGGAGTAACACTATGGTGACTTGCGATGCTGCGTCATAGTTCACCAATATTTTGGACGGATTTTTGATTGCATAGTACCACATTAAATATTTAATGCATACTAATAACATAATACATAGAAAATTAATGGATTTTAAGCCTTAGTCAAGTTTTGTGATTTATCTGTTAATTTGCTATAATTTAATACCTTTTTGAAGTCAGACTAAAGAAAGAACTGTCTTATAACTACTGGAAAGGCTTTGCTATAATAGGATTAAAAAGGGTTTGAATGGAGAAAATGGAAAAATGACCACCCGTCTACACAACCAAACAACTCCTTTTTCGTACATTTTTGAGAGGTATAGGCATATTTATTTCTAGATATACTTTTTTTTATTGAGAGATTTATGTTTATCGGAGGCGTCTAGTCTCATACATGTTATCAACACACTATGGAAATTTCGATGCCAACACACAGTAGTGCTGTCCTCCCCGATGACAGCGTTTCTAATTCCGCTCTATGCAAAGCTCCACTTGGCCTTTTCCAGCAGACAAATCAGAAGTCGCCCAAATGTGCAGCCCTGGCAAGGCTGAGATGAAAGAAAAGCCCTGCAGTCCTAACAAGGAAAATGTAGCTTCAAGGACGAATTAGCCACGAGCGTTCCCCGGAGGGATGGACAGAAAATGCTACGATAAAGGTCTGCTGCGATTTTACTTTCCAAACTTTTTTTTTTTTTTTTTTTAGTGATTCACTTACAGGCTATTCTGTGGCAAAAATTGTCAAAAAGTAAAAGTTGATGAGAACCTCGTTGCCGACCACGAGAGATGCGGCGATAAACCGGACTTCGATTGAACTCATTTTTATCATCTCGCTGCACTCGGCTTTTCTTCGCATTAAACGCGTCTCCTCCGAGACTTTTAAGAAGGCGACCTGTTTGAAGTTGAACATGTTGAAATTAATTTATGACATTTCCTGTGTGTCCGGAACTTCAGGGACACGCCGGTACACTCTCTGCTTATCTCTGGCAGTTGTTAATCTGCTGTAGCGAGGAGCAGAAGGCGGCATCGTGGCATCACCCTTTCATGTCTACTATAAAAAAGTCTGCAGGCTGTTGGCTCCACGCGACGAGGAAAATAACTCTCTCTGCACCCCTTTTTTTTTACTCCAGACGCATCAAAAGTCTGTGTTTTGGACTCAAGTTCAGATGAGGGACTTTGGCTTCTTTATGGGGGAAAAATAAAAAAGTTGGCGAAAATATCCCCGAAATTGTAAGCCAAGCTGATTTCATTCTAGGGCGACAATTGGAAGTTAAAGTTCTCACTCAAAACAAGCTCTAACTTGTAGTTTTGGTTCTGTATTTGTGAAGTATTTTTAATGATGGTCACGAAGCAGTGTCATTATTTTCAGAGTCCACTAGATGGCGGTCTCTGCTCTATTTTCCTTTGTTTTGAACAACTGTTCTAGTGAAACATCACATTATTTTTAAACTGATAGCGCCACCTACTGACCTCTAAACAACATGACACTGCTCCATGAAGCTTCATCAGTCCATCACTAGTTGATGGGGCTTCATGATACAGTGTATTTATTAAGAAAGGCCACTAGATGGCGCTTTATGCTTAATAATACTTTGCTCTGATCTACTGATTCAAGGATGTCATTTTCACCTGAGAGTGCCATCTAGTGGCCTTTCAAACTATCATGATAAAGCATCAGATACATCATGAAGCCTCAACTACCCATCACCAATGTTAACTAATTCAACAACAGTTATCTTGTTTTAGTTGTGTAAAGGAAGACACTCAAAGTGAGTATTGTGTATTTGTTTCTGTCGTTTGATTTTTGCCAAAGCATGGTGCACGGTACTGCTAATGGGGCAAGACACCCAGGGATGATAATCACATCATTTTTAAACTGATTGCGCCACCTACTGACCTCTAAACAACATGACACTGCTCTATGAAGCTTCTAATAAAGCACTAATAAATCTGAACATTATTGTAAAAAACAAATCAATATAAATACAGTGATTTAAACTTCCCTACGATTGGCCATTTATACATACGAATATAAACAAAACAGAATACAAATAAAAGTAGCAATTTGGGGAACTAATACATTAAAAACATACAAAGTACTAAATTGTATTCATTTATTTATAACAATAAATAGTATATATATTGAAAAGAAAATAGCCAATGTGCTGATTCTATTTATTTGTTTAATTGATTATTTTTTCATGAACTATTGTGGTACTGTCGGCACCAACATACACAGAGAGATATTTTCAAATATTTTTACAAATTTCTATTCTTTTATCTTCATAATAAATTCACTTATGAGCTACATGAATAAGCATACATGACACTAAATATTGTTCATTTATCAAAATGTATTATTATTAATATGTCAAAGAAAATTAAACAATGTTTTGAGCTAAATTTGAATTCTTATTGATCTTAGTTGTACTTGTTTATTTTTTATTAACTATAGTGGTACTTGGACCTAAAGATAAGAAGTTATTTGAGGCAAAATAACCATGCTACAGTTGGCACCAAGACAAATAAACATGTAATGTTTTACTCCATTTGTATTCTGTTATTCCGTTCTGACAGACACTTGTCATGATTCTCTAATATTTTTAAATACAAAACAAATCAATACACACAACACTAGACTGTGTGTATTTATTAACAACATTAAGTATTAATAAAGTGTAGAAAACATGTTCAAGCTGAAGCATGATGCAAATCGAGTTATTTTTAATGAATTACAGTGGTAGTTAACAAATAAACATGTTTTTGTGGCATTATATCCATGCCACAGTCGGCACCTACACACATACATTTTATAATGTTTTAATACTACATTTTCTGTATTGTTAGTTAACTTTTGATAGAGACAATTGTCATACATAGAAAAGAAATAAATACACATTCAACTTATACCAAACATTACAATACATTTGTATTATTAACATTAACATTAATATTAAAAAATTGAGCTGAAATGTTACACTTATTTATTGATTTTTCCTGAGTTAAACAGGTGTATTAAACCTAAAAATAAGCAGATATTTGTGTCATAATCCATGCCACACTTGGCATCAACAAACACAGAGACATTTACTAACATTTCCCTCGATTTGTATTCAGTTTGCTAGTTCACTTCTGATTGATACGAGTCTTAACGCTTCTTTTATAAACATATAAAACTGTCTGAGAATGAAGCAGATGTTTGTCTGGAATTACTCAGTGTTTTTTTATACGTCTGTGCTTAAAATATGAGTATTATAAATAACATAGTCGAGGTGTTGATATGGAAATGCAAAACAGAAAACAAAACTGAATACACAGAGTTGTTTGTGGCATAACTAACATTGCCTTCTGGCATCGACGCACACGCGTTTGAAATGATAGTTTACTCTCTTAAAAAAAAAATATTATCAAGTTATGCTTAAAAACAGTTATTATCTCAAGCCTAATGATGTAGGTATATGATAATAATCCCCAAAAAACAAGCTCATTTTTTCACCGGTATGTGCCGCATCAGCTGAAAACGCGCAACTCGCTCCTCTTGAGTGATGGTGGCGTTCATACATGAAGATGATATGTAGTGTTTGGACAGAACACGCGTCGCTCGCTACGTAATCATCCCCCCATCCTTCCCTCCCTCCTCCCTCTTCAGGTCGGTCATGATAAATGGTTCTAATAAAGTGACATCTATCCAGCGGAATGGTCCCTCGCAGACCTCACCTAATAACACGCTCAGAGCAAACAACACCGCGTGGATTATTTATACACTCGGCAGGATGCGTTCCCTCGGCAGCGTCGCTGACAGCCGGCGTATCAGTCTGAAACATATTTGCAAATGTTATTGCAAATTTCCCAGACGTTGCATTGCATTTCCCTGAAAAAAATAAAAAAGAATGAATATTCTGTTGCTGTGATGGATCATTGGTATCTAAAGGAGGCCGGAGTGAGGATGTTGTGTTTAAGAATGTAGGGGAAAAAAAAGAAAATCGCTCGACATAAGACCAAAGAAGCAAGTATTCAATACTCAATACAAGTCAAAGATCAAGACGGCAAATACACGACCTTTGAATGGATATGGATACATTGTGTTTTGAAATCAAAACAATGGACTAGCACTGGTATGGCCAATTTAAATGGGCCACAACAGTCATAATAAGTCGTAATATTGTACAAAAGTATATAACAAAACAAAGCTGCCATTGTAATTTTCCCATCATTTATAGTGTTTATTTTATTTAATCTTCTGAATCAGAAAATAACTATGGTTACAAATGGGATTGAAATTGTTAAATAGACGGACTTAAAGATAGATAATATAATTATTTTGACGGTATGTGTGATCATTAAAAATACATTTTCTTTAACAAACCAGAAATACTAAAGACATTTAAAAAAGTAAATAATGACAAAAAAATAGATGTAATTGTTTTACTATGACTGAACCGATGCGAACCTAAGGCGGCCCCCGAGCCCAGGTATGGGTCTAGAAGTAGTACCTATCTACTTATAGTACAGTAAGTATATTTGTAGTATTGTCGGGTACTTGACTCTGGTGGTGCAGAATTTACAGACCACATGACTCTTGACGAAGTTGTAACTGCTTTCATTTCAAAAAATAAAAAAACATGTCAAAATATCAGCTTTATAAACAGTTGTCGTCGACTGTATCCTCTCATCCTCAGTCATTGAAGGCTTTCATTGTTCCTCCAACTACGGAGGATGTAATGACAAGAAGTGATAAGAAGTTTAATTGTAACACAAAAATGAACGTGGCATGTGTTAATTATAAATTCAAAAAAACTGATTTTAGATTAATTTAGATTAGATTATATAGACTTTATTCATCACTTTATTGAACATAAACCACAGACAAAGAGTCAATACATCGCAACCTTATTTTCCACGATATTCGACAGCACTAACACCCCTAATAGAAAATTATATTTGTTCATATGAATTTGCTTTGATTAAATCTATTTAAAATCAAATTATTATCTGAGGTTAAAATTGAATATAATTGTTGGTTCCAACAATTAATCAAGTTGTTAATTACTTGTATTAAACAACAGGAAGTGTTTACAGGCCTGTAATTATCAATGATGTGCATCACCTGCAGGTCACGCCATTATAAACAAACACAAGTGCGAAACAAGACACACGTTTGTAAACATTTACATTCCTCAGCGTAAACACGGGCAAAAGGAAAATCATCTCTTTTCCCTGTGATCAGAAACATCTTTGACGTGTCAAATTTCCATTTAATTGGAGGAGTTTGTTTTGATAAACAGTTGTGCAGCGCTGTGATAAACGAGCTCCCCGAGACTTCAAGACACGTTTGTGAATCGTAACGTGATTCTGACAGCAACATCAAATACCCCGCTGAGTACGAGTGGATTTTTATTATTATTCAGGGCCATTAAGCAGGAGAAGGACAAATAAGAATTTCTTTTTTCCTTTTTGTCGTAGAAAAACATCTTCAGCGATGATTTTGTCAATTTAAATCATATTTAAAAAAAAAAAGAAAGAAGGAAATTCAATGGGGAAGTGTGTGACAAGGTGAGATACAGAGATGTCTGCAGACGGATGAAAAGAAAGAGTGACCCGGCGCTTCAAATTAAAGCTGGAAGAGAAACTGCATCATCCTTAAGGAAAGCTTTCATCAGCTCTATGTTCAATGGCTTCATTAAAATACTTTTCTTGTTTTCTTTTGGCACTTTCTGTAACAGCCTGGGTCAGCATGCGACGAAACTGCAGCGAGATCTTTTTTAACTTTCAATCAGTAACTTCGGTTCTTCTATTCAGTCGCCATTTTACTTTCTATTCATTCATACACAGTGATATTTTATGACACAAATTGTATTTATTCATTTTTAAATCCAGTCAATGTCACAACTATAAATGTGTATTTAAATATCCACTTTTTTATTTAAATAGAATTATTATTTATAATAAATGTCTTAACATATTATCTTGAAATGAATGCAATAATTCTGACCTGCTCTAGTAGAAGAACTCACATTCCTTCAATCCTTAAATTCTTCACTGGCTGCTAGTTTCTTTCAGGATCAATTTTAAAATTCAGTTTTTTAACTTTCAGATCTATTCATGGGCAGGCTTCTTCTTAAATCAGTGATCTAATCTAGCCTTACACCACAGCTCGGGCTCTGAGGTCTGTGGATCAGGATCTACTTATGGTTCCTGAACACGCTTCCGGACCAGAGGAGAGAAATCCTTCCAGGCTGTTGCTCCTAAGCTTTGGAACGATCTTCTTCTCTCTCTGTGTTTGATGATCTACTGACTCCTTGAAGAAACATCTTAAGACATTTTTAATTGTGCAGGATTTTACTTGATTTTCTGGGACTTCTATGTTTGTATGCTTGACCTTTTATTGTTTTTTTGTTTTTTTTGCACTACCTCAGACCTTAAACAAATTATCATAGTTGCAGTTTATTCTGGTACAGCTGCGTTTTTATTAAAAAATATTATGTGTATATGTTCTGTAATTAATATTTAATTATTATGCTTTAAAAAGGGTAATTTTTGTCTTTTTTTCTTTGTTTAAAATCTTCCTTTTTTTTTTTCCTTGTGGTATTGAATATAGTAACGGTATAGAGTTGACAACCCTATTGTACTTCTTTCAGTTTTGTTATGGTTAAATAAAAACTAAAAACAAATTTTCACAGCACTTGAAAAGCACCTCTTGCACACAATTTTGTCCAAAATAAACTGAATTACTTTGTCTGTTCCATTTACTAAAGATAGCAACAAATAATAATAAAAACGTTTGAAATAGTGTATATATTTTTATCATTCAATATTTTTGAAATATTACTTCAAAGTTGTTTGAAGAATTGTGAGTTCTTTCTTTTAGAACAAGGTAGCATTTCATAAGTATCAGTAACCGATAAAGCCCAAACGATAACCTAGAGGTGAAATTAAAAATCCAAAGAATATAATCTTGGTCGCACAAAAAGGACAATACAACATAATAAAAATGCCTAAAAAAAAAGAAGCCCTAAAATGTCACTTGGAATCACTATATCATCTGCAAACATCATCGTGCCGGACGTCACCATAACCTCGTCTGTCCCTCAACGTAGCAAACCAAAAAGTGAAACGGCAACACACTTCAAATTAGCAAAGAGAGAAAGAGGACAAACGATGACGAGCGAGAGACACTCCCTCGCTAGAAAACAAAACAAACAATAAGACTAAAGTCATTAAGAAAACATCAAGTAGAAAAAGTCACTTGAATCTTTTAACAACACTCCAGGCAACAAAGCACTCTTGGCTAACACGGCTAACTCAAGACAAACCCAACATCAAAAATGCAGTGTTGCTTCGAAAACTCTCTGCTTGCACTTTAGTTGTTCTTTTAAATCTCAGTTGACAATATTAAAGTGTAGTTCAGGAGGATTGTGGAGATCAGTTTTGTTTAATGCGTAGATTAAATATTTGTACACACATGATACGCATCTTTTAATCTATATGTATTTATGCATCTCTTTCTATAAATACCTCTAGATCTACGTCAATACTTAAAAGGCTTCTTTGTTACACATTTAACACTATTGTTAAATAGATGGACTTAAGATAGATAATATAATTTTACGACGGTATGCGTGTATGTGATAATTAAAAATAAATATTCTTTAACTAACCAGAAATACTCAAGAAATTTTCAAAAGTAAATAATGAAAGAAAAACAAATATTTAATTGTTTTACTATGACTGTACCGATGCGACCGGGTTGCACTTTACCCAGGTATGGTTTAGCAGTACAAGTAGATAAGTAGGTACTATCTACCTAAAGTATTTTTGTAGTATTGTCGAGTACTTGACTCTGGTGTTGTAGAATTTACAGACCACGTGACCCTTTGACGAAGTCGTAACTGTTTTAATTTGTTTTGAAACCAAAATATTTCCAAACATCAGCTTTAAAAGCTGCCGGAGTCGACTGTATCCTCTCGTCCTCAGTCATTGAAGGCTTTCATTGTTCCTCTAACTATAGAGGACGTAATGACTGCAGAAGTTTAATTGCAACACAAAAACGAACACGGGATGAATATATGTTAATTGTAAATTTAAATAAAAGATTTTAGATGGATTAGATTACATGTGAAATGTAAATGATATGCATCATTTAATCTATAAATATTTATGCATCTCTTTCTATAAATACATCTAGATATACGTCAAGGCTTTCTGTGATACCGTTCCATAAAATAAAACTTGAAATGTAGGATTTTATTACGCAGCACTTTCATCAGTTACGGAAGATTAAAGGTTGAAGCAGTTTCTGCAAACTTATATTAAAACGAAGGAAGTTAATCCCAATCCAGTGATCCATTTTCTGGAAATTGAACCATGATATTAAAAGGAACATTCAATTCACGGTCTGAGATTTTTCATTACAATTTCAATACTGTGATGTTAGAGGTCAGATACTTGTAACACTTTCTCTAATGCAGTGTCTAATGCTGTTTTGGCATATGCTGGTGATTAATGTGGCCGGAGAGAAGGTTATTGCGGAAGATTTGCTGCCATTAACAGATTGGGTGATTTTCATTTATCGGGCGCATCAACAAGTTGTACTCCGGGTTACATTTTAGCTGCGAGTAGATGCACCTCTTAGTGGGTCCCCGGGGTGTATTGAAAGTGCAGAGATATTGCCTCGCAGGTGTGGCTGCAGGCTAGCGGAGTCTCAGAGGCTGCTTTAGGCATAAATGTTTCATCTCGCCTCCCAGAGTGCATCAGCACTATTCCAGCTCCTGTCCCCAAACAATCACCCACATGGAGGCGAGAGAAAGTGGGGCCTTGTTTTAGCCCTGAAATGTTCCAAACTAGTCACATTGAAATCAAGTGAAAAGAATACATGTGAAAGTGATTCATTCACTTGTTAGCGGTTTTGCTTCAACTCATGGTGGGTTAGTGAGGTTTAATGGAACAGTGCCGTCATAGTCAGAACTTAGTACATTATGTTTTAAAGAGATGTCAGGTTTTTGGTGAAATAGTGGTTGATAGCAGAAAAGGTCGTCTAATTGCTTTTGAAAAGGAGGCAAATGTTTCATTAAACCTCATCATGAAACCTCATCAACTGTATCATGAAACCTCATCATGAAACCTCATCAACTGTTTCATGAAAGCTCATCAACTGTTTCATGAAAGCTCATCAACTGTTTCATGAAACATCATCATGAAACCTCATCAAATGTTTCATAAAACCTCTTCCACTCTTTCATGAAACCTCATCAACTGTTTCATGAAACCATATCATGAAACCTCATCAAATGTTTCATAAAACCTCTTCCACTCTTTCATGAAACCTCATCAACCGTTTCATGAAACCATATCATAAAACCTCATCAAATGTTTCAAAAAACCTCTTCCACTCTTTCAACGAAACCTCATCAACTGTTTCATGAAACCATATCATGAAACCTCATCAAATTTTTCATGAAACCATATCATGAAACCTCATCAAATGTTTCATAAAACCTCTTACACTCTTTCATGAAACCTCATCAACTGTTTCATGAAACCATATCAACTGTTTCATGAAACTTCATCAACTGTTTCATGAAACCTCATCATGAAACCTCAAATGTTTCATGAAACCTCTTCCACTCTTTCACGAAACCTCATCATCAAACCTTATCAACCGTTTAACGAAACCTCACCATGAAACCTCATCAACTGTATCGTGAAACCTCATCCAATCTTTCATGACACCTTATCATGAAACCTCATCCACTCTTTCATGAAACCTCATCACCCCTTAATGAAATCTCATTGAGTCATGACACTTCAACATGAAACCTCATCTACCCTTTCACAAAAAGTCATCAAGCCATCACCAGCATTAACACTTGAAATCTACACATCTTCACTATTTTATAACCATGAAGCATTTCATGTGTTTCACAGGCTCCCTGCTACAACTGGACGACGCCCTGGACAAGTGCCAGTAGCTTCGGGGGCCACACATTCGCCACCATTCCAACATTTTAACTAAGCTATTGGAAAATCAATTCCTACTCAAAGGATGTTGCAGTTTTTGTTTTGTTTTTTAATTAAAAAGGTTGTTTTAACATTGTAACTGACAAGGGAATAGATGTTTTTTTCTAAATTCTCAATTTTTCTTATGGGGGGGGGATTGTTCAAGGACAGACTGAGGTGAAGAGAGAATAAATGTGAACAATCAAAAAATAAAACAATCAGACATCAAGTACATCAATGATTCTGACAACAGATTGCAATTGTGTTATTAACTACTTGCTAAACTCTAAATAAATGATATGACCCCGGTTAGCTAGGTTAAGTATTTGTTCTTTTCTCCCTCCAGAAAAATAATATACGTGTTTTAATGGTTTATGTCACTTATTTACTTCCCCGCAGCAGCCGCAGTCTATTATGTGGCCCCTTGAGAAATGTAATTGTCCACTCCTGGCCGACTATTTTACTCATTGTAACCTCGAAATTCTCCGGCACGATTTGAGTACGGGTTCTCAGTTTCCACAGCATTCCTACGAGAGATGGCATTTACGCTACCTTTTTATTGTTTCCTCCCTTTCTATAGCTTTTGGCAGCGTAACGTGGCCATGAGTCCAAACATCAATCAAACTAGCTTGCGGAGCCGATGCTCCAAAAAAAACATGCCGTCAAGCCACATCTCACACCCGCGCGTAGAGCCAAATGATACCGCTGTGAGTCGGTTTATGTGTCAGACGAAAGCAGGTGTAGAACATTTTAAGTCATCTTAGATGGAGGTTCTGCTGTGAAACTGGATTCCTGGGCTTGAAAGTAGCACCATGGACAGCGCTTTCATCCACCGGCACTGAAGGGGAATGGAGTGATAGAAAAGTACTGGATGTTTTGACACACTTTTGACAAGGAAATACAAAATAGAATCCTGACAAGACATTGATATGTTGCTAAATTATTCCTTGTATATATTCTAGCAAAAATTTTAAAAAAAAATCGCCTTAAAAGAAAAGGAACCAGCTGAAGTTTACGTTTATATAAAGCCACATCTGTGATGCAACAAAACTGATGTTCCTTTGCCATCGGCCAAAAAACAAAAAAAACAAAAAAAAAACAAGCTAATGGATCTTGAAAAGATGGAGAAATAGGTTTATCCTGATTCATTGCAGCTGATGTAAGTGGTTGTTTTTTCACATTAAAAAGCTTTCGGAAACGCTTATAATGGCCCATTACTCTGATTCGCCAGATTTCTGTCAATGTGTGTCTCGAAAACGGGGCGTCGGCCAAAAGTAGAGTCTACGAAACGTTGAACACCGACACACGAGGAGGAGGAGGAGGGTCGGGGGGGCGACAGGTACTAATAGAATGTCGCGTTTATCGCATTTATATCCGCTGACGTTAGCTTTATTGACTCATCATAAACTTGAACCAACAGTCTCTTTAAAAGCATGTCACTTAAAACCCACATTATTGCAATCATTAAGGACACATTTTTAACATGATAATACTCAACATTTTTATTTAAAAACAACATCTTTGGTGTACATATAAAAAAAAATGTATTCAGAAGTCAAACGTTGCAATTAAAATACAGAAAATAAGTGCTGAAGTTAGAGCAAAAAGCTGCGATGATGGAATTAAAGACTTTACACACTATTTCGGTCTTAACACATTTCAAACGTGTTAAGACAATTTTTTCATTAGTTAAGTAACCTTGAATATGGAGGTCATCTGGCACATGTTGTTGTGCTGACAGGGACTAGCTGTTTTAAGAAAAAAACAATAATAATAATAATAAAAACAGAAAGAAAACCTTCCTGACTCTTCCAGTAGCACATGTTCAGTCAGTTAAACTGTAACTGGCTGTTCTTCAGGTGCTAGGGTCAATAATACGCTTCCTTCTGAGCAACTAATTAGTACTTGTTATTGTTCTTACTGTATTTTATTCGAATTTGAATGCAGACTATAAAAAAAAAACAATGTCATCAAAGTATATAATGAATATTGGCATCCAGTCAAAATAATAAACATTCAAACTGATACATATCTGTATATAATCTATAAATTATATGAGAAAAGAAAGTGTATATATAGTTGTAAAATAATATAACCTGGTTGTAACTATGTTTAATTAACTTACACATCAGTCTAATCGTCATGATTTAAAAATAAGTATTCATGTAGATCAGATATGACCCCGTGAACCCCGGTTCACCGGATCCAACCGCTACCTTCCTGCAAAACTTTCAAGAACTTTTTCTACATCTGCCGTCCTGATCATCAAAACTATTCAATTAAATGTCATTTATTTTGGTTTTATGTCATTTATTTGTATTAATTACTCATTAATGTGTCATTTTATGTTTGTTTTGTTAAACACTTATTGCATTTTCATTTGTAATAATCTCTTTTTTTTTACTCATAATTCATTCTTTTATTCTGAAGTGCCACCACCAAAACAAAATCACGTGTCGTCTTCACAACAGTTGCAATAGATAAAGTTTCTGATGTTTTAAAACACAGCTGACGAAAGCACATGCATCGAACAGGTTTTCTTGTTCAACCTACTCAACCCCAGATGTTAGAAGTCTCTCTTACGTCCATTGTTCTGCCAGGAAAGCATTTCAACCGTAATTAGATTCCAGCTTCAAATCTGTAGGATAAACACTCCTGACAGAGACGATGATTGGGTTTGATGCCCTCCGTCACCGAAGTGTACCAACTTTGCCAAAGTAAATCAGCAGTGTCATTAAATTGTTCTCCACTTAGAGCTATGATGTTCTTAAAGGAGAGCGACTGTGTCATACTTCTATCAGCTGCTAATGTGATGTGGGCTCATATTTTATAGATGGACGTATCACAGCCTCCTTTGATCGCACTACTGTGTTATTTTTACAGTGATTATTCTCAGGGTGGAAAGAAAATGCTCGGCCAGTCGTCCATGGATAGTGCTGAGTATTTTCTTTTTTTTATCTCGCCCCACTCAAGTTGTTTTATATAATGTTTAGTTTTTATGTGTTTTAATGTGCTCCTAGAAAAAAGTGAAGTGACAAAGCTAGTCACAGCTTCACAATAAAGTTTTACCTTACCTTACACAAACAGTTATCTGGTAATGAAGGTAAAATATAGACTTAAACTCACAGTAGATGTGAAATATAGACTTAAACGCTTAATAAGTGTATCATTACACAACTTTAATATTGTAATTAATCTAATACATATGCCTTTACTTTCTTAATGAATGTAATATTATACAAATGTGATCTAGTAATACATGTAATGTCAAACAAGTTTAAATTGGAATTAATGTAAGGTTATACAATTTTAATCACTCAATAAATTTAATATCATACAAGTCAAATATTTAAATAAAAGTAATACTATACAACTTTAAACTTGTAATGAATGTAATGTTATACAACTTTAATCACTCAATAAATGTAATATCATACAAGTTCAATATTGTAATAAATGTAATACTATACAAGTTTGAACTTGTAATGAATGTAGTGTTGTACAACTTTAATAACTCAATAAATATAATATCATACAAGTTTAATATTGTAATAAATGGAATACTATACAAGTTTAAACATGTAATGTTAAACGACTTAAATCTCTTAATACAACTAATATTAAACATTTAATGCACGATTAGTCTTATACATGAATTTATCAATAATAAATGTAATATATATATAAGACTTTAATCCATATTTATTCAATTTATGACTTGATTAAATTGTGTTATACATGTAAATTATACTCATTGACTTGAAATACTGCATTATATGACTTTATTATTTTAATAAATGCCATATATATTTAATCTTGTTCTAAATGTAATATGTACGACTTTGCTCTCTTATTAAAAGCAATATAATAAATGTATATTGTAATAAAGATAATATACATGACTTAAATATTGAAATAAATTAAATATTATACTTCAATTTTGTCATGAATAAAATATTCTAAAACTCATAAACGTCACGTACACAAATTAAATATCGTAATAAATGTAATAAATACGACCTTAATGATGTGTAAAATGACTTTAATCTCGTAATAAAATGAAACATTAAAGCTCAAAGTTCATCAAACATTAATCTCATAATAAATGTCACATATATACGACTTAAATCTCGTTAAAAAATAATATATACAACATACATACGGCTATCATTTCGTAATAAACGTAACAAATAAGACTTAAATCACGTATTAAATTCCTTTGATCTTATTATGAAAGAAAAATATATATATTTTAGTATCACTGATACTTTGACGAACCCGGAAACCAAACCTTAGGACAGAGACACCGTGGAACAAGTAAACAAGATCATGTGCGGCAGCTTTTCAAGCATTTGTCAGATAATCTGTGGAGGTCAAACACACGTCCTCTTCCTCAACACCCTTAGAAAAAAAGAAAAAAAAGGAGGGCGTCTATATTAAGACTCCTCATTTTGAAAGGGAATCAGAGCTGCATTAACATGTGGTAAATGTCACTTCCTGGCTCGCGGCTGAACAGGAAACTATCAGGAGTATAAGACAAATGTGATGGGGGGGCCAGGGATGGGGGGGGTCCCCTGCTGTTCATCCATGTGACCTCTGAAAGTGACTGAGCTGAAGACACAACATGACCTCACCTCTTCTCGTCACGTTGTCTCCAAAGCGAAAATCTCCGCCACCAGCCAATTAAAAAGTTATGCATAATTTACCATGTCATTTGGCAGCGCATTCAAACTGAATATGATTTGCAATTAATTTTTGAAGATTTAACTGAGGCACGCAAAACACACGAGAGAGAAACCCCGAGTCTGATTTGTCACTTTAAGACTTTTCTCCCCATTAAGCCCTTTTTTTTTTTTTCCTCCCCCTACTTTCTCGACGTAGATCACGGTGTTAGATGTTTTTGAATTAGATGGAATTTAACCTCATTATTGGTTTCTGTTCCTTTTGTGTACACGATTCTACAGCTCCTTTTTTTTCCAACATTTTCTGGTGAGCGTGATACTTTTGTAATGAGCTGCCTTCAGCTCATCATGCTGCATTTTGTCAGGCGCTCCGGGCAAAGTTCGCCCACCAGACAAGCGGCTGAAACTTTCATTGCCGCAGATATTCGTGTCTGTCTAAAGCTATACCCTTAAGATTGGACCCGGGCCGCCGAGTGTCAGGATAAATGTAACAATTTGCCATTTTCAATCAAGAAAGAAATCACAACCGCAGCCCTCGCCAGGGCGAAAATAGAACACAACGGAGGGTTTAAGAAAGTTAAGTGGCTAAAAAGAATGTGTGTGCGTTTTTTTTGTTTTAATATATATTGGCGTCTAGTCTTACTCCGTCAATAAACTTAAATATATTCCAGCAAGTGACAAGAATAAACATATTTAAACATAATTGTCACAGCAGAAACGAAACGGCTAAAGAAAATGAAGAATATATATTTTATATTTAATTATATTTAGCAAAAGGTGGTGAAAACATGGATATAAAATCCAGTATCAACTTGTATTTGACAAATTATTGTGTTTATTCAAAGAATAGTGTCTTTTAATGCATCACAGTTGTTAATAAAGCACGTCTCTGTAATGTGTTGATTCAAGTGTCTCTTACGTTGATCTTTGACCTCTAATCTCTGCTCTGATAGGTCAAGCATCACTGTTTGTCACCGCGCATCATCGACCCGAAAGTCTCCACCTCCATGGGACTCGTTGCATAAACAAAGCAGGGAGTGATTACAGCTGACTGGAGGAGGAGTGAAGACCATTATTAGGTCATAATGGACTCGGCTCTCGTAACCTTTTGTTCGCCAAGATTCCCGACGGAGAAGAACTTTATAAAGTAGTAAGTTCAAAACGTGGTCAAAATGAGAGACTTACTGCATCTTGGAGAGGAAAACTTACATTTGACAGTTGGGTTTATTCACATAAATTTCCCATTAAAACCAAATTATTTGAGGTTTTTATTTTATCACATGCGGCAGTCGGGTTACATTTTTAGGGTGTTACCCATCTGTCTCCCTTATCAGCTGGGATAAGATGTAGCTTCTTGAGATCTTTTCTGGTCCAGCTCCTTCTTTACCAGACCTGGGCAAAGTGCAACCCGGGGGCCACATGAGGCCTTTTGACTGGGATTAATGGGGCCCTCAAGAGGTCAAAGTATGATCTTGTGAAAATGTTTCTGATAGCTTAATAACAATTTTTTTTTTGTATCTGTATTTATTTTGAATATTCATAACCAAATAAAACGACACCCCGAGATTTTTTGGTCCTTTTTGTGAGAATGTTTTTCCCCTTAAAATAATGAATAGGTAAATTAGAGACATCTTTAAAAAAACATGGCTTTCAAGTCGTTTTATAAACATTTAAATAACAATTTAAACTCTTTAAGACTCGTTTTGAAATGCAATGACATGTTTTTTTTTTATATAGGTTTTTCTCCTTTCAATTGGCTTGACGGCCCCTTGCAACATTAAAAATATATAATGAGGCCCCTGAGGATATTTAACTGCCCACCCCTGGTCTATATGATGGATTTATACAGTATATTTTGAGGATTACAATCTGTTGTGCTAATGGCCACAGAATAAAGTGAGTGTTCATGTTTACTAGTGCTGGGTTGATGAGGCTTTATCATGATACAGTGTCTTTATTTTTGAATTCTCTGCTTTATAATCTTTAGCTCTGATCTAATAATTTAAATTAAACTTGGATTGTTTTCACTGAGTGCGCCATCTAGTGGTCTTTCAAACTGTATCATCATACAGCATCGGCTACTTCACGAGGCGTCACTAATGTTTACCAAATTTAAGATTTCAATACTGTTTTCTTTGCAAAAATAGTTCCACAATCCTCTAATTTATTATCCGGCAACATGCTTCTACACAGAGGGAGTACGAGGTGCAGGTCTCTGTCTTGAATTTAACAATCACTGATAAATCTTGAAACATGCCCAAGAACTCTTAGCTGTCACAAACTGAAGCTAGAAAAAACATCTACAATTAATTGACAACTTTTTCAAAATGGTTGAATAATGGATCGTAGCTTCAACCCAAGGCAAGAGCAAAAGAGTGTTTGAAATGTGAGTCCAACCTCAACAAGAGCACCATCCTTGACTGCTAAAATAGCTGCGAGGAACAATCGCGTTGAAAAAATGCAGCTCAAGATTCATATTATATTCCACTCGATTCTCCTCAAGCTGAATGCAGGTAAAACACACATATCCGTCACCCCGGATGGAGAACGAACCCCCTGCTGTTCGTCCAATTAAAAGATAGCGCCTGGAAACATCGGCAATGTTGAGCTGAGATTATGTAATTGTGTCCGCTACAGTCGACACCAGGTGAAAAGGAAAGCGCGCCACGTTTAAGCCTGGAGGCGCACGGCGGGCGAGGGACCATTGTTGCCTACTTTCCTGACCCAAATCCTGTATTTTTGCTCAGTTCAATTGTCACCAGCTCCATCGCTCATCCCTTCGGCGTTGGATGGTTGACGGCGAGAACCAGTTTAGCGCATGTCTGAGTAGAAGACGTCATTCATCAAGAAAGACAACATCCTTCATCTAGATAATCTAATGTCATTCAAGCAGATTAAAAGATAGTCGTTGTAAATACGAACTAGGGTTGTCATAAGAACCGATACTTCGGTAACAGCATGCAAAAAATAGAACGGAACCAGCATTTTTTGGGTTAAGTTAAGTACCAAATACACGTGTTCTATTATTTAAAATAAAACTTTGACCAGATGAGTGTGAAAACCAAAGAAAATGTGAAAAAGTTTGTTGTATTAATGACTGAATTCTGTTCATCACCACCGTTCAGATTAATAAATAGTTGTAGGTTTTATCATTTATTTACACACTTTTTATTATTATTTCTGCTCATCACCACAGTTTAAATCTATATTATTTTCTTATTTATTTACACAATTGTAAAACAAATACTTTGGGTTGTTATTATACTTGAAGGCTGCTCAACACTGTTTGAGTGTAATATATATTTGGAGTTTTGTAAATTATTTGCACATTTATGAGACAAATGTTTAGAGACGGTTTGTTATTACACAACAAGGTTGCTCAAAACTGGATTCATAATATGTTTTGCAACTTTGTGAAACAAAATGTTGGCAACACAATTATTCCAACACAAAATAAATCCTATGTTGTGATTGCAACACACACAAAGTTTCTGATTCTGAAATGATTGATTGTTGGTTTCTTTGTTTAATAGAGCTGTGAATTTCAAAGTAAAAGTTCCTTTTTGTTGACCATGGTATGGAAAAGTATCGAACACTTATTTGGTATTGGTACTGACTACTTAAATGTTGGTAACGTGACAACCCTAATATGAAGTTGGTCAGATAAAAAATACCCAAAATTGTGTGTTTGTTCCAATAATCATTGAATCTCCCTCATCATTAACATGCTTTTTATAGACAGTGTTCAATCTCTGAGAAGCGTTACCGAAAAAATCACGTGAATCCTCGACAATCGAAGGCTAGCTCCATGTGCGTCATAAAACCCAGATGTTTACCCTCTTGCCGTCCAAGACTTTTACCGAAAAAAAGGAAGTCCTGGCTCACTCGTCTCCCCGGGGCCGTTAGATAACAGTCTTTCTGGCACAAACACTAGAACATTTCCTTGTCAGCGGCTCTTATTCGCCAACTCAGGCCTTTCTTCTCAGGAGTCAACATGTTCTTTTTCGTCGGCCATTTTGGCCACGTTTATACGCTCTTTCTGGGGCATAAAAATGTAATAATCCCCGAAAGTGGACCCCTTCAAGCATATATTTTATCGGGTGTTGTTTTGATTGTATAAGCCCTTTGTGACCCTGGTCTGGAAAAGCGCTCTTCAAATATAACTTACTTAATTACTTTTATTTTGAAACAGGAAATGGAAATCGAACAAAAAAACAGAACATGTTTAGGATATGTTTTTCTTTTACAAATATGATGAGTGGGCCAACATTGATTCACTATAGATATCTAGAAAATACACTACCTTCAAGGTAGTTTTCGATTTTTGATGTGAAAAAGGAATTTCAAGTATAACAAAACGTTGTCACTGCGCTTTGACACGGGGTAAGCAGCAAGTAATTATGTCCTGACATATTTTTGTACATATAAATGACTAGGATTTAGTGCCATTTTTGGATAATGTTGAATATTGCGAGGGTTTACAGTGTCGACAGTACAATTACCTGGAGTACTTCCTGTCTTTGTAGCATGTTAGCCTTTTAGCTTGTATTACAAACAATCTTAAAATATACACTTACATCTTTTTCTGGAGCTATTTTGTATGTTCAGGCTTCAATACAAGACGTTACAAACAAACACCATGAAGGTATTTTGATGTTTTTAAGTTTTTGTGGACAAAGACAAAAGTTGACTGAGATCCTGTCACTACATTAAAATGAACAACGTTTTTTCCTGTAACTTTAAAAAGGAAAAAATGACTCCGAAAATAATCCAAACCGTTAGTTGACATGAGGGCGAGAAGAAAATGAGTAAATTTTAGTTGAACTAACTCATAAAATAGTAAACGGGTACTTTTTTACTTTTTTATATTTGTTTTTTAAGATAGCCACACGCTAAAATCATGCCTGAGGCTGATTAATCTACTTGATGTCGTCCCTAAATCCAAAAAAAAAACTATTTCCGTTCATTTGTATCTGAGATCTTCCACTGTCGTAAACTGGGAAGATAAATCAATGGTAATCCCAATGACGACGCACCAATCCTCTTCCTTATTCCCCTCACTCGTGAACAAGAACCCAGGAAACGAACCATGTAAATACTACCCCTTCATGAGTCTGAATATTCACTTTGAGGCTGGAGGTGAAACAGACCTTCGCCTCCCCTGTTACACTTCACTCCACCTCTAAAAGCAATCAAACGTCCAAAGAAGGAAAACCTTTGAGATCCAGAACAGAGCGACTTCAGTCGGGGTCGCAGTGTAATCAGACATCCTTCAAAGCCACAGTGGGAATTCTTTGCCCTCCTACCATCAGAGGGGTGGGGACAGGTGTCGTCCACTCCACTGGTGGGATGGAAAAACACTACAATCACAACACAATCCCAGACACCGAGGGGTGAAACGCACACAGCCGTCCGAGCCCCTCCTTCACCGTCACGGGGAATTCTCTTCTCGCTGTTCTTTTCATTCCATTCGAGACACTTTTGCACCCACTCGTGACCATTAGGTGTGTTGTGCTCGCTCATCACCATGACAATCAAAGTTACATCCTCTCCAGTCGCTCCGAGATCGTCCACGAAGTAATCATCCTGAGAGCAGCGAGGGAGGCGGCGGACAAAAGAAGGCAGTAGTTTGATTCCATTTTTTTTTTATGTCAAGCCAAATATTTGAAGTATTTTTTGTGAGGGGATAGTGACTCAGAAATATATATTTTAAACCTAAAAAATTGCCGGAACAATGCATTAAACAACTCCTAATAATCCCATATCAATTGACGTTGTTGAACATTCTTTAACGCTTGTGTAAGCTCAGGGTCAAGGTGACCCGAACGCCCGAAAACAAATGCGTTTGTGATATCCCTTGTGTCGTCTCTGGGTCAACGACCTCCCTAGCTTCCAAAAATACATACATAAACTAAATTTTACAGATGGGATACCACAAACACATTTGTTTTAAAAACCGATCCAAAACCCAAATGTTTACTTTATTGCCCTACTGTGAAATATGTAATAATTACAAAGTCAATTTACCTACATTTTTAACTTATTTTACTCGTTAACCTGCAAACAAAAAACCTAAGAAGGCCTGTCTAAAACTACACAAAAAACAAAGTATTTTTTTGTGACTAATATGAACAAACCAAGCAAGTTTCCTTCTCTATAAGTGAACACCTGGAACTAAATAACATGAATACTTATTATATATTTAAAGAATAAAGGAAGAAATGCTTGCATCAAAAAGAGAAATACATTTTAGTACTTCTTATCTTATCTTGTTTTTTTTTATAAGACTCAAGTTTCAAGAGCAGCTTTATTCGCCAGTACATATATGTACACATATGTGGAATTTTCCGTGGTTGTGGACGACTCCGGAATTACAAAATTTTGAATAAATATAACCAATATGTACAAAATATAGAAGAGAAATAATAATAATACTGATGAACTTTATTTTCTTGTAAACATTTATAACATTTTTTCTTCTTATAAATGTTTATTGTTGTTTATATATTTAGAATGATTATTTATTATTTTCACATTTTAATTATAAGTATTATTTAATTGTTTTTGTTTTTTTTTAATAATTTTGAAATAATGTTTCTAAAATGTGTATTTTATGCCCTTAAATGTGTATGGATTGCTGAAACTATTTTAATTTTCCTGACGGTGTAGGAATATATCAATCGAAACAAAAAAAACACTGTTATAACAGTATGCACAAACAAACACAAATACATATATACGTATATATACTATTTTAAACCTTCAATTCAGGTCAGAAACACTTGAAATATGTTGTACTTAATCTACAGATCATTCCTCACCACAAGCGAGAACATCGTCCTCACATCCACTCCTATAGTTTCTGTATTTAGTTTAGTTTACATTTCAACACTCTTTTTAAAAAGCCCTTCACATCTTCCTCGCTTTAGATCTCGCAATCACGGGTTCCATGAACATGAACGCAGAACCCCGGGGTGATCAAGCGAATGTGGGACACCCAACCTCTACTTGATCTGTTCAGGTTTCCAAAAGGTGGGAAGACGCATCTATTTTACATGAATTAGCACTCAAGAACCGCGGGTTTGCTTAGCTGTACGCGTACATTTCTCCATTATGTTTTTTTTTAACTCTGCGGCTACGATGAACGGTGACAACAGTGTGATTCTCTGTGCCATTAGCACTTCATACATGAATACATTATTTCAATACAATCACTTTATAAATTAAACTTCTTCTTACTAGTTCAAAACTTCATGTTCAGGTGATCTCCAAGCATTAGTTGTCCAGTTATAACACAAAAAATGACCGTGTATTTCAAAATATAGTCATAAGAGTAATTCACGATTGGCAAAATTTTGACCCAAAATAATACTTACAGACCATAGATCGAGACGAAGTCTATTACTATGGGAACATGTTCAAAGTTAAATTACGTTAAATGCGAATTTCAACGTTTGTTAATAAAATATGTGGGGATGTTTCATGTTCATTCTTGAAGCACAAGCTGTGTAAATACCCTTTTAGTCCGGGTACTTCCTATGTGATGATGTCTCATCCTGCAACATATTTTTAAAAGCTTTTTTTTTTTACGAGGGAATGAAGTTGAACGATAAAAGGGCAATTTATATAAACATTAAACCTTGATATTAACAGAAAGTGGCTACATGTGACGAATCGTGTTCCATTGCCGAACAAAAACATGTCAACATTTTTCCTTAAGAAATACTTGTTAGTCACTTTGTATTACGTTGTACAGGTATAGGTGAATTTGTAACAAGTACAACTTCGTCAGACCAGGAAGTGAAAGAACGGAAAATGATCCGATTGACAACCATCATATTTTTGTGGTTATAAATATTTTATGGTCAAATGCATATAGAAGTCATCGTGTAAGAAGTGCTGGGACAAAAATTAAACCAACACTGCTTTAAAAGTACCGGTATAGCAATTTTTAATACTAGGTGAAGAGTAGGGTGCAGCCAGGGTGGAACAAAACTAGTAATATATGCCCACAAAGGTGTAGAAGAATATGAAAACTTTCCCCAACAGTCGTAAATATGACTCAAAATGTAGGAATAGCACGAACATATTTTTCTTTATGGTAACTGCATTATAGCAAAAAACCTAACGACAATCATACATAGAAATACATCATTTTTTGTGACTGTAGTTGTGTGGTTTGAGTGTATTTTTTTTATTAAGTTTTCATTTTCCTCACAAGTGTATGACAAAAGATATTCATGAATATGAAACAACAGAACAAATTCCAATTCAACTTCCTTCCCTGACAGCTCAAGAAGAACGTTCATAATAATCCAGTCGCAACACTTTGATTTCCAATTTCCTCGACAACAATATTTACCGAATTTTATTTGACATTTAAACAGATTCAAGGTTAATCACTTTTCTGGTCTTGTTTATTTTGGGCTAAAGAGCAAACACATTTAGGGTCGGAGTGGAGCGCAACAATGACAGCCGTCCAAATCAGACATGACATTTCCTCGTGTTGTTACACGGAAATGTCAAGCTTTTTGAACAGGAGAACAAAGTCTAAGGTTAAAAGAAGCTCCGGTCTTGTTTGGAGTCGAGAGGCATTTGAGGAGAAATACAAATTTGAACTGACTGAACTGATCTGGGGAATTTAACCCGAGTTGTCGACTCTGATGGTGAACAGGACTGACACTTTTTTGGGGGTCAGGGAACAGTTACAGTGGAAGTTACTGGTTCGCATTACATGACTTTTACTTTCAACAGAAGTCTGGGAAAAGCATTAGAAATAAACAATAAGATGAGAAAAACAACAACCTAAATATAGGAAGATTAATAGTATTGACAAAAAAAACAACTTTACAACCATCGAAGGCCTTTGAAAACTAAGAGCACCTTCATAGTCCCGACTAATGATGCTCTACAAACAGATTTCAACTCCAAAATGTTCAAAGATTTCCTTTGTCTCAAGTTCTGTCAACTCAGTCCAACTACATCTGAGACTTAACGGCTCACTCGACTCTTTCTTGTTGTGAAAGTGACAATTGACAGTCAATCTTACTTGAAAAAAGAGGTAGAGTTTTTTTTTTCCAGATTTTTGAGTCTTCAGATAATCACATGTTCAAAAATGTGTTAACATTTCTGTTTTCACAAGGTTCAGTGAGGCATGAACTTAGTTTTTTTTTGTTGTTTGTTTTCCCATTCTTAGAGAACTAACATATTTTCAACTATTTGAATAAAAAATATTATTTTTCATTTTATTTTTACAGATTTTTGAGACTTAATTAAGAACCAATGCAGGATTGCAGGATTGACTCCATAAAAATCAAATTTTTGACATTTTAATATTCATTTTGGACTTTTTACGATTCAAAATAATCTTGTTTTTTCCCATATTTTTAAAGAAAATCACAGTTTTAAAATGTCTCTAACATTTATTTGTGTTCACATGGTCTGCTGCGACCTGAAATTATCTTTGCAGCATTTATTTTCTTTCATTTTAGAGACGATCTGAAAAACTTTAAAAGATTTCCAAAAATGTATGTTTGTTTTTTTTGGTCTTTTCATAAAATTTTAGAGAAAAAAATGAGATAAAGCTAACAAAAAAGACTTAGCAGTTACATGAGATGTATGTTGCAAGATTATTTATGAAAGTAAGTACCAGCCTGTTTTTTTTCAAAACTCCAAACCAGCAGTTTGCGGTCCTGACTCCACCACACGCCAGGTTGCACCATCCAAGATAACTACTAAAATCAATGCAAAAAAAATCCAGCACACAAGAGGCAAAATTGAAATATCTTTGAAAGTAAAACCTCTTTACTCTCTTTAGTACACAAACAAAAATGTAAGATGAAGACATGTTTTTTTTTTTAATACAAACATGTCAATTAGATTTTTTCTTCTTCCAATAAGTCACCTTTAGTCTCAGTAATGATGACGGACGGATTGCAAGGCTGTCCAGTGGAGACTCCTCATAAAAAACCCACTAAAGCTATTGATCTGCTGGGCTTCCAATACCAGCAGGCTGATGCATATTTGATCAGTTTGCACAAACACAACTAAAACAGACTCTGGTTTGCCACTTCCATCGCACGCCATCATTGAACGGTTTCTCGTCAGTGATTCCAAAGTGGAAGATTTATTACAAACTAGTTTCTCTTCGCAGCCTTTTCGATCATCACGTCCAACGCGGACACTTTCTGGACGGACGCTCCTTTAATGATGAGGGCGAAATACCCCGAAGAGAGCGCCACACTATGGCAGAGTAATGGGGGGCCGGGGCGCACTCGCTAGGAGTAAATATATAGGAATTTTCCATCATGCCTCTATGGCAGGACAAAGTCACTTCAAGGTGATACCTGGGAGAATATAGGATCCCAAGACCTATTGACTTTATTCATTATTAATTCAGTTTGGAGCTTACAGCAGCAGCCGCATCATTTCAGAGGCAGAGATGAGAAATTGGAACAGCTGGAGGTTTAATTCTGTGGCTTTTCTCTGCGGCGCCCGTGTCAATACCGGGCCAAAAAAAAGATAGAGGCTGCAGATTCCCACGACGGGTCAAAGTGTCACCGGAACCTAGATTTATGATTGACAAGTTTCTCTGGTCAACTCTATTTATTTTTTTCATTATTCGTACGCCACCTGTGTCCAGCAACCTCTCGTGTGGACACAGTGATGCAGCTTAACGTGGTCACCGCTCCTGTACGGTACATTTACTTCCATTAAAAAAGCAGCTTGATGCTGGGATCCGAGGATCGATGCGAGCAGAGACTTCAATGGTTTTCAGTTATTGGCAACTAACAGGACTCAGCTGTATTCAATACATCAATCATAACCTGTCGGTGCCAATGAGCGGGCAAATAAATCAGAAGAGGAAGTTAACTGAGCAGTGACTGTGTTCTTAGAATCATTCTTATTTCAAAATAAGAGATTAGAGATCATCGTTTTTCACGATTCCCGTATCGATATTCAACAGCATCTTATTTTACTTTAAAATAAACATAATTTTACTTCCATCATATTTATTTTATGGTTTGTATTTGAAATAAAGGGTATATCAAAAAAATTAAACTGAAGACAAGAGGATACAGTCGACTCCAGCAGCTTTTAAAGCTGATGTTTGGACATATTTTGGTTTGAAAACAAATGAAATCAGTTACGACTTCATCAAGACTCATGTGGTCTATAAATCCTGCAACACCAGAGTCAAGTACTCGACAATACTACAAATATATCCTTGTTACTACAGTATCACAATATATCGTTTTGTTGTCTCTGTATCAGGATACGCATCATGAGATTATTTTCTATCATCTCCTATTAGACATGAAGATGGTTTCATGATAGGAAGTATTTTCTGATGAAATGGCACAAATTGGGAGAAATAATAAATATATCAAAACTTGCTCCAGACACGTTGACTTCAATTAGTTGGCAATTTACTCCACAATTTGAACCCCATTAAAACTTTATTCGGGTTCATCTATAAGTCATCGTATTGCTCTTTGATGCTTGAGCAAGTTCATCAGGTAATTGAACGGCTGTCTTGCCCTCTTTAACTTCCTGAGACACTTTAAATGAGCAAACTCAGAAAAAGGCACTGAAACAGCACTGTTAGCAAGTTTCACAGCATCTTCTATGATTGGCCTAAACATTCTGTACCGTTTCCCGAACAGGAATCAAGGAATCTGAAATTCAGATAAAATACATTTTCTTTGTAGTCAATAAAATCATATTCTGCTGTAAACCAACACAGATTTTTTTTGTTTCTCATGGAAGTGGAAGCACATTAGATTCCCAAGGTTTTTCATTTTGTCAATTTTATTGTCTTCAAAACGTTAGTTTGAGGTTTTATTACATAACAAACAAGAAATTCAAAATATGAAAGCCTTACTAGTACTTTATAGTGTTGCTTTTTTAATGAAATATCAAATAATGAAAACGAGACAGGAGGAGCTCAAACGGCTGTCATGTGACAATTAATATTATTGACTATATAATGAAACATTGATGACTAATAACAATTCATTCATGTATATTGATTTACGGCGACATTTAATTTAATTTTGTTGAAAAATAAACAAATCAACTTTCAGAGTAGATAGATACTTTATTCATCTCCTCAGAGAAATTCACAAAGTCAGGGCTGTAACAATACACTTATCTAATGATATGAGTCGATATTATCAGCTCACCACACTGTGTTTAGATACACTTTTTGGAATGATTTTAGGAGGAAGTCGAACTTTAATGACATTTATTGATTGATCTACTATCTTTTGGTTAAAGTAATTATAACTGAGAGTCAAAATGTGACCAAATATCAGCCTTTAATAAAATCTCTTGTGAGTGTTGAATGAACAAACGCTGTGAATATTGTGTTGATACATGTTAAGTTAACAAATATATTACTCGGTATTTTTTTTATATATATGTATTTGATTTAACAATTGTTTTTTTGTATTTTTTTTTGTGTTGCGTTTTTTCAAAAGAAAATCTGTTGAAAGTTTAACTTTCTTTTCTCTTATCAATTAGTTGTTTGTTTTCTTATATCTGACTCATTTCTGTATTAAGTAAGTAAGTAAGTAATAGTTATTTGTAAAGCGTCTTTCTAGACCAGGGTCACAAAGCGCTTTAACAATTAAAAACAATATACAATCAAAATATATATTTTAAAAGGCCAAGACACATAAGACAAATACAGGAGTCCCAGAAAATCAGGGAAAAGCACAAATAAAAATGTATTAAGATGTTTTATGAAGGAGTCAGTGGGCTCTGGTCTGGAAGTGTGTTCAGGAACCATCAGTAGATTCTGATCCACAGACCTCAGAGCTCGGGTGTAAGGCTGGATCTAATCTAAGCAGGAGCCTGACCATGAATAGATCTGAAAGTAAGAACCAGAATTTAAAAAATTGATCCTGAAAGAAACAAGTTTTGTATTAACTGCATGCAAGACAGATTTTTCTTGTTTAATTGTTCGTGTAGCCTTCCAATAAAAACATATTTAAAAAAGAAAACCTTGTCAGAAGTGAAAATAATTTTCTTGTAGAGGAATAAAAGGAAATAGACAATCTTGCAAAAGCATCGCAACA
This sequence comes from Callionymus lyra, assembly GCF_982586985.1. Lineage (NCBI taxonomy): Eukaryota > Metazoa > Chordata > Actinopteri > Syngnathiformes > Callionymidae > Callionymus > Callionymus lyra. Next base: position 18,202,790 of record NC_141829.1, read on the forward strand.
CGGTCGGTATCAAAGAGATAAAAGAGGCCAAAAGACAATAAATCCTTTCAGCCAAGTAGTTTCACATGGACCCTCTTCTTCAAATACTAATTCAAGAGTGAAAAAACCAATGACCTACAAAATATACAGCAAATGACTGAACCAAAAAAAAAACAATTTTGAAATCTACTAAGGGCTGATCAGATGTCCTTGCGTTCAACTGAAAACCAGACGTCTGTAACAAACCAAGCAAATGACGGTGCTATTTCTAGGCAGTGTCTGACAGGTGAGTATTGACATGCAGCAGCGGCGGCGGCTGCTAATGATCCATATGATGTACTTGTTGTGAAGTCAACATCAATTTCACCATCAAACAATAGAGACTAAACCGTCACCTGTGATCACACAAAGCAGCTCCTGCCAGAAAGAACGTCAAAGATGAAAAAAATAGAGAAAATTAAAGCAATTTTAACTGTCGGACAACACAGGCTTCGTGATGAAGCGCCATCAACAAATCCATTAAATGTTATCACAGGACGAGATAAAGATGTGTTCTGCTGTAAGTACAGCTGGCGGCTTACTCCTCTTCTAGTGACACTTCTAACCTTTTAGCGAACGCAAACCTCCTGACAGACTAAATCTGCCTATTTTCCTTTTCATCCATTTTACTTTCTTCAACACATTAAACCCCGGCGAGTCCGGCGAGCCGCAGAACTGATTAAAACCGTGATTGGCACAAAGGCAATGACTTTGTAATCCAACTGTGGTCAGTAGACAGAAAATAGAACAGCTGTCAGGATAATTATTGAATCCTCAGTTCAGATATTTTGCTGTCAAGGCGTTTGGAAATTGTTGGTGATTTGAAGATTACACTTCCTGTGACATTTTGACTACTCTGAAGTGCCACTTTTTGTCACGACGCAACTCATAAATATTCACCGGATAGCTCATCTCTTTTGAAAACCTCTCAATGAGGCCGTCAAAGCGCACTTTGAGCGAGCAAACATTATTTCTGGGTTATCTTTTAATCAACCTTCTCCAAAAAAACACTTTTGTTTTTGTTATATTCATGAAAGTGTCTTATTTACTTCTTATTTTGTCTAATTTCAGATGCCAACATCAAGGATCACTATTTTGATCTTAAAACATTAGGACAAAAACGTACATTTTTATATTTATATTGCTCTGAAACTCTCCAGATAGTCCAGAAAACTTGTTTTTCTTTTATTTCAAATAAATGTGAATAATAATACATATTCATTGACCGGAAAAATGGTTGCGGGTGAGTAACCAAGGGAACTGGTGAAAAGTATTGCAGACATGACGATTAAATTCAGTAAAAAAAAAAAGTTTTAAAGACAACATAACTTTGTTCAAGTCATTTTAAAACAAATGCTACACTATCCACTCATTTACTTTTTTATATATAGCAGCTGTCCCATAAAAATAACAAACCTAAAATATCTTTATAAATCACATTATCTTTAAATTAATGTATGTTTTATTTCCCAAACAGAATGAATAGTTTCTTTTGTTAAACAAATAATTCAAAATATTATTACGGACATTTATTGCAATATTCAACAGCACGGTTTTAAACTTGTGTTGGTATTTTTTGGTCTTTGATATTTGTATTGTATTAAAAATTACAATTTCATTGTGTTACTTGCTGTGCAATTAAAATTCAAGTCATAACAGATAAACGAACGATCCCAGTGATGACTTAGGACGAGAGGATACAGTCGACTCCAGCAGCTTTTAAAGCCAATGTTTGGACACATTTTTGTTTCAAAACAAATTCAAGCAGTTACGACTTCGTCAAGAGTCATGTGGTCTGTAATTTCCGCAATACCAGAGTATAGTACTTGACAGTACTACAAATATATCCTTGTTCCTACAGTATCACAATACATCTCAATATATTGTGTCGTTGGCCCCTGTATCGTGATATGTATCGCCAAATTATTTCCAATACACACACCCATTGTAATTAAATGCTATCAGATATATGTACCATGATATAAACCAAGACTACTGAAAAGGAAAACTGCAGTAACACAATTGTCTCACACACTCACGCTCTGAATATTTGAAACAGTGACTTTAGATTGTTAGCAGACGTTCATCAAGACATTTTTAAGATGTGTCAATGTCACAAATATCAAAATTCTCTTTGGAACATAATGAATCAAAGCCAACAGGAAAGTAAGTAAGTAAGTAATATTTATTTATATAGCGCTTTTCCAGACCAGGGTCACAAAGCGCTTTAACAATCAAAACAATACTCAAAAAAGTATATACTTTAAAGATCAAGATAATACTGAGAACAACACAGGAGTTCCAGAAAATCAAGTGCTGCACCTGCACAATTTATAGCCCCCCCCGTTAAAAAAAAACGGTGGATATGAGGACACACAACCCCAGAGACGCACTTTATCACAATATGCCAGCAGATTAATAGCTGAAAATGTCGTCGGGAATAAGGTCAGATGCCAAGAGACCTGGCAGGGAAAGAGACATGTGAGCACTTTGAGCTTCGCGAACCTTCTTTCCCCACATCTCGCCGTGGAATCATCGCGACGTGCCGGCACGGCGGCCGAGCAGACTCTTACATGGAACATTAGACATGATTAGAAGCCATTTCGGCGAAAATGCCTCGGTTGCCCGTGATGGCACGGCTCTGAGATTCAAGACGCAGCAGATAGCGAGTCCATTAATTCCCTCCAACAGACAACATGACCTAAAGATTTTTTGCTGATGACACGACGAGCCAAAGTCAATGTCAGCCAGCAGCTTACACTGTCGGCTCCTCTCTGCACAAACAAATAAAAGCCTCTGTATGGATAAATACCTGCTGAATCAGCAGTTAGGAGTCAAGTGTTTCATCTATATTTCTCATCCGAGGCTGCTCTCGCGGTGAGAAGGATCACAAAGACTGAGCAATAACACAGAGGAATGTCAAACTGGGTTTGACTCAATACCAGCGAACCATCAACCCCTGTAGCAAACAGCCGGTGCAGCATTATGAAAACAGCTTAATATTTAACACCAAACATCCATATTTTACCGGGAAGATTTCCTCGGGACAGTCGGGGTTCTGTGAGAGGGTCGTGGCCATGGCATAAGGACTCCCTTTCTTTGGTGTTTTTTTTTCGGAGGGACATAATGGTGACACAATGGCTCCACCACTTGGGAACAATTAGGGGACTCTACACTCGAGAAGCCTCTAATGATGTGGTTACCCCATGACCCGGAGTGTGACCGTGTTTCAGATGGGATTCATTGTGAGCTGCGTCAATGGCGAGGACTGGCTACTGAACTTGAATTCTTATACGGCATCAGCTTCAGTACCAGTGAGTATGAACATACGGTGGTCTTTTTGTGCCCAATCCTGATACCCAGAGGTACATAATGTGATCATGAACTGACAGTGTCGTCTGTAATCAGGGCTGGGTATGATAATAATAATACATTTAATTTATATTGCACTTCACATTTGCAAACAAAAGTGCAATACATTTCCATACAAATCGCAAAGTGCTAACTACCGAACAAAGTACCTAACAAAGTACCGAAAACAAAAGTACCTAACAAAGTACCGAAAACAAAAGTACCTAACTACGGTTCTTTGGAATCACTGACCAAAATGCTTCGGTAGTAAAGAGTACCGAAACATGCTTTGTTTTTCGGTACTCTCTTGCATTAAACACTTCAAACAAACAAACTGTGTGTGTGTGTGCGGGTGTGTGCGTGTGCGTCTGTCTACCAAATTTCAGTACTTTTGTGGCACCCACCAAAATGCTTCTGTAACATGCTTCCTCTTTGGCTGCAAAGTTTGGGTAGGTATGCATTTGTCAAAGGTTGATAATGGAATGAATTTGTATGAAGAAAATCTGATCAGTGACAAAAGGCAGTGAAAATCAGATTAGCGTACCGTATATCCTTGTTACTACAGTATCGCAAATATACTGTATTTAGAAAACGTTCTTATACACTCCAAGTTGTTTTCTTTGTAAGAAAACATAGATGAAAAATGTATCTCAAGATTTGTACTTATTTTCATGTAATTTTCTTTATAAAAACAATAGTAGTAGTAAAAAAGGATTGTTCAGGAACCAATATTTAAGTGAAGTTATTGGCATCAGTACCAGTATCAAAAGCTTTCTATCGATATCCAGCCCTACCAGTTTGTTGCAAGAACAAATCATACTATAGTTATAGCTACACAATCATGCACAGGCAGCTTAGAGAGCATGTTCTCAGGATTTTTAAGATGAACATCACAAAATATTCTTATCATTGAGTCCTTATTGTATACGAACAAAATACAAAACGATTGCTAGTCATGTGCCAATAACTGTAAATGCAAAGTTGATGATTAATAAAGAGAAAGATTAATTGTCTCTTGTCAATGTTCATTGGTCATTGTCATTCAAATGGTCAAAATGGGAGTTACATTTACAAATTACCATCAGAAAACCATGTTGGGTTAAAATACTGATGGTAAATTAGCAGATGTGATAATTGAATGGAAAAGATACAATTTGTAATAAAAAAAGTATGATTCAGAAACCAATATAATCATCATTAGTGTATTTTTTGTATTGATACCTAGCAAAAATGTAAATAATTTAGATATGACTTCATTGAAAACATTTGAATTAAACATTTTTAAATAGATATACATTTTATTTCCATTTCATTTTATTTCTTTAAAAAACAAAGTTTTTACCCAATATAGAAAGATAGATCAAACTTTGGAGGTCTCCTTAAGGAAATCGTTTTTTCCATCACACAGCAACACAGAAGATAGATTCATAAAAAACAAGAAAGTGTAAAAGTGTCTAAAGATAAAGAACATATCTCAACAATATAAAGTAACATAAAAGTGGAGAATGTGTTGAATCCAAAACGAACATTTCCATGTAAAAAAAACTGTATTAACTACAAACGAAAACCGGCAGTTACTGCTATCATTCAATGTCATTCCTGTCGTAGCCAAAGTGAGGCCAAACCAACGTACAATTCCTTTTAGTCAGCGGTGTGTTTGTATAACCAGTACATGCAATAGTACCTATTTTGTGAAGGAAGGAAAATAAAACATAATTTAAACCTAACCAAAAAAAAGTTGAAGAGTAATTACTTTTCTCACCGGAGACATGTCCTCTTCACACTGCGGCTGTTTTATTTACAGGTTCGATTAAACTAATCATCCATACTGTTGTCTTTTTAAATTAAAACAACTCAGATCATTGGTTTGGCAATAATGGCTCCTGCTCTCGCCGAGACAAGGATGAAGACAATCGAGTCGTGGTTAATAGAACAATAGCGCCTTCTCTTTATCCAAACAAAACCGTCATTATTTGATTTGTACTAATGATCTCGCTGTTCCGTTTCTTCTTATTCCTTGTAAACGTCAGAGCCGGAGTGTCTCGTTCTCACGGCCCGATAAATACTGCCATCAATAATTTCTCCTTGATTAAACTCTACTGTCAACAACCTGAGAGAAGTCGGCGCGGGGAAGACGACCACTAAGCCGTAATCACGTTTGCGCGGAGGAAATCACATTTTCAGTCAATTATCTTGGCTTGACTGGACCTGATAATGGTCGTCCTCGAGCCGTAAACGGAGACAGCTTTAAATGTAAACAGCGTCCTCCGCGCCGACTGGGTCAGGTTCCTGGTTCGAGGCTATTTCCTAGCGTCGCCGACGACAAGAGGTGAGACGGGACGCTGGTGAACCGCGGGGGGTCTCTCGGCCCCTCCATTAGCATTTATAGGCCCCGTAATAGTTCCGTAATAGTTGCAGAGATTCCGTCCAAGTCCCCGGCTGGCTTCTCCACTGGCGGGTCGGCGTGCCAATAATGATGCGACAGGACAACAACAGCTGTGTCACAGTCTGTCAAATGAGAGCGCGGCGCGACATCGACAAGGTCTTAAAATACAATGACTTCCAGACAGAAAACACAAGAGGAAATAATGATTTTTCGGTGATAGATAATTGAAGTTCTTGAGGGCAAACATTGAATTCTAAACAGTCATTCTTGGTTCATAAAACATTAAATAATAAATAATCATCTTCTTTAATCCTTTGTGAAGAACAGCATCGTATTTGCTTTAACTTGACAAGCAAACAGTGGATCTGTTTGCTTGTCATGACTAGAAGAGCTTTGATTAAACATTAACAGCTTCAGCAAGCAAATAAAACATCACATTTGTGCTCATGTTAAATTAAAGGGAGGCATTTCAGCAGATGTTTGCATGTGCTTTTATTTTGTTAGCACCTTCCCCAGCCACTATTTATGGTTCCTGGTTCCAGTCCGCAGTGTCAAATTGTCCCAAATCCTTCATGGTAAAGTTCGTTTGACGATTTAACTGGTGCATTCAACTTTTCTAGACGTATACGAGTGAGTGTTTTTCATCCTCCGCAAGATATCTGTTCACCATTTAATTTGTTCCTTCCGTCCAATGACTGTGTTTTTTTCCCGCCATTTCTTTTATTTTATTCTTTCTGTGAGATTGTTCTGTCATCTTCTGTGATTGAGGTCCATTTTGTGTCCGTTTGAGATTTTCCCTCCGTCTTTGTCCGTGTCTATTCTGTTGTTTAGCAACAACCTTGTTTCTTCCCCTGGTCCATAGTTGTGTTGTTGTGGTTGAAAAATTATCATTGAAAAAAAACGATTTTGTCGAGTCTCCATTCAACTGACATTACTTATGTCCAAGTATGTCACATTTATATTTTGGGTTAAATCTAGCATATGGAATCTATATGTCTTTCCCATCTTAATACCGGAAACCATTAGATAGAAATGAAGATCATAATGTAACTTTAATGCAGGAGGTTATGTTAGCAGTTAGAAGGCGAAATCAAAAACGATTCATCGGGTTCATGGATGCAGTTAAGTTGGACATTAAGACGATAGTAGTGAAGTGGGTTTATCGCAACATTATCTTCAGTTAATAGCAACTTAATTGATGTAGGTTAATCCTAGCATTGATTCAGTAGTTGCACTGCAAAGATAACTTCTAAATCATCTACAACCAACCAGGATCATTCTTCGTAAATGTAGTAGAACAGAACGGTCTATAAAGAAAAGTCATTTAATTTAATTGTTGCCAGGTGATCACCCGATTTCTAAAATATTCAGAATGCAACAGATTCATGAAGTATAAACAACTTAATATGCTATTTTAAGTTACATTTAGGAGAAAAGTCATAATTTTCTCGCTAAAAACTAAGTGTTCCAAACACTTTCTTTTCTCCAACTATATTTGTATTAGGTAATAACTCAATTTAAAGCTTAAAGAAAGGATTTTTGTCATTTTTAGTTGCAAATCAAAATACAAAAACTAAAATATAAGGAATTATGTGCTAACTATCTAACAATCTATTTGGGCCTAATGATGAGCTAGATTCACCTTTAGAAAAGGGTCTTATTTGGACAATTTAATACAAAAATGAAACTCAATTTAGTTTTTTTTACTGAAAATCTAATAATGGGGTAAAAAAATTAAATGGTGTAGACAAAGTAAAGTTTTTCTTCACCTTTTGTCTTTTAATAACCTTGTTATATGACATGTTTCAAGACCTGGATACAATTCAATAAATTGAAAATATTTTATTTATTACGGCATTTTCCTCGTGCTATTAGATTGTATGATTCTGAATTTGGGGGCAGAGTCAGAGGATGATGGTATTCTAAGTTAATCTTTGTATACTTTTCTTTGCGTCATTTCCATTGATCTACAGTATGTTCTCTTTATTTGCACTTTGTCATCTATTGCACTTTGTTCTCTTTATTTGCACTTTGTCATTCCTTGCACTTTGTTATTTTTATTTGCACTTTGTCATCCCTTGCACTTTATTCTTTTTATTTGACCTTTGCTCTTTTATTTGAACTTTGTTCTTGTTTTTATGAAACCATCGTCTGCTGTGAACTACAAACCAAAATTCCCGAAGGAGATCTCAGAGGGATCAATTAAGTTTATCCATCTATTTTGTTGTCCTCGCAGAAAATTGGTTACATTAGGCTAGCTATGCTAAGCTAATAGATAGATAGATTGTTTTTTTATTAGTCCCACATTGGGAAATTTAAGTAGATTAATCCTTTGAGAGAGAAAGTCTTTGGATTAAAGAACTTTCCAAAACTTGAATAAAAGAGATGTCGAAATAAAGCACAAATTCCTTTTTTCCCCAAGATCATCAGCTGAATCCATCTTTTTAAAAACGCTCAAAATGAGAGCGGAGGCGCCATAAAAGAATGGATCATGTCCTCGACCAGACGTTTTTGTCCGAGTTTAATTTTCTCCCCTAAAATGACCAGTGTCCATGATCACTTCCAGTTGGAGGTGCCAAGAAAAGAACCTTTATAAAATTGCGGCTCTTAAGATGAAAAAACGACGTCGCAACCCCACAGGGTAGGAACATCGCACACCCCATCACGCTCTCCTTTAATTAAAAGTGTAATGGGACAAAGGGAGCCGTGTTTCTTTTCGATACCGCCGAAGTGCTTCCTGATTTTCCTGGAATATTGTGTATGATAGCATTCTCCAGGTCAAGTCTTTAACTCACGCTGGCCTGATTCTCCCGTACACAATAAGTATCATCGAATGTTTAAGTCACAGTCATTGACGTTCATGTAAATTATCCTTTTTTTTTTTTTTTCTTTTGTTAATCAGAGCGAAACTCATCGGGCCAGCTGCCGAAACAAAGGAGCAGAGATTTACCCCTCTCACTTCTCGTGTACCTGGTGAAGCTCTCCCGGGGAATACTCAAGTGTTCCCGAGAGGCATTCAACAAAATATACAAACCCCTTCAGGTGGCTCATCTCAATATAAGGATGCAGCACTTCTTGTTCAAGTACCAGCTGAATAATCTTCCTTCCCATGACAAAACAAATATTTCCGTCCATCATGACTATGTTCAAAGGACAGATCGGTTCATATATAAATATTTATATCTGTATCTATTTAACCATCTTTTTAACTTTTTGACCGTTTTTTTGGAAGTCTCAATATACAAGTGTCTCTGTTTATCATCTTATCTAAAGACGCCTTTGTAGGTCAACATATCAAATGACTTGCAAGGGCAGGTTAGTGCCCTTGACCTCGAGTTTAACAAGTGTATATCAGGTGAATTAATCACAGATCATAATAAAATGGCAACTAATGTGTTGATTTAAGTGTGTCTTAAATAGATGTTGGACTCTATTGTATCATCAGTATAATTTTGTTTGTACAAAACTCTTTTCATTGAAATATTTACATTAGAGAATGACCTATGTCCCGCCCACTGAAAACCTTTTTTCTGGAGAATAAATCTTGTTTACCATAACCACACCTGTGCTGTGATTGGTCAAACATCAAAGTTTGTAAACACACATCATGAATCCCGGAGGTCTCCACCTCCAAAGGACTCGTTGTATGAACAAAGTGGGCGTGATTACAGCTGGCCAGAGGAGAAGTGAATCCCATTATAACATCATAATGGACTCTGATCTTGTAACTTCTCGTTCGCTGAGATTTTAAACTCGGGAGAACTCTAAAAGTAATAATAATTAAAACATGGTCATGTTACGGGACTTACTGGATCTTGGAGAGGACAACTTCAACATTTGAAACATAAGTCAGGAAAATTGGAGTTTTCATGAATTGTCCTTTAACTTTGCCCTTTAACTTAATTACCGTGATCATTCTCAATTTCATGGACTTCTCTCAAACTTATGTAAAATCATTAAAAGCTCTTTTATGTGCCAAGATTCCAAAAGGCAATGAAATTGATTCAGTAAAACCATTGCTACATATCTTCCAATTTATGTTTTTAAGATATCCATTAAGAGACAAAAAACAAAAACAGTTGAAAACTAAGGATAAAATGACATGGTGTGGACGAGGACAGATATCAGTATCTTCACGTCGATACCAGTTCTTGGACGACACTTTTATCTAGTGCTCCAAAAAGGGAGGAACGCAAGGCCTTCGTCGGACAGTCGGTGTGAACTAACTTCCGCGTTGGTTCTGGCTGTCTCCTCTGCAGTGAAGAACAATCTCTTACTGGTGTGAGTCTGAATCTTTTGCTATTGAACTGTTTTGTCTGTGAAACTTTGTGAACAGTTTTTCTGACAGTGAAAAAAACAATCTGATGTCCACGTACCAGTTTATCATCAGAAAAATCCCCCAAATGTCAAGTTTTAGTAACGCAAGGGGACAGAGGCTTTCCAACTAAAGACGAAGCGTGATTCAATACTTTGTACTATCGAAGAATTTAGGTCGGTACCACAGAAAACGTTTGGTACACTGCCTTAAAAAAGATTTAACTGACAGAAGTACTTTACATTAACTGAATATTTCCAACCCTTTTTTTGCCACAGGGTCGTTCCTGTACCTTGCTTTTTGTTTGGCCAAAATCCAGATTTACAAACCACCGATTCTAAACATGTTGCTAGACTGCTGAGGGATTTGCTTTGAATCGTAAAACAGCATCCAGCATGACTGACTTTGTGGAAAGTTTTCCAATTGTACTAATGAAGGCCATGTAATAGTCACCGGTCACAATGCATTAGAAACACCTCGGGAAAGAAATGTATTTTAAAGACATGGATAAAATGTGAGCACATTAGACAAAATAAAGCTGAATATCTTATATGCCCGTCTGACAAAAACAACCATCTTTTTTTTAATCTCATCTACCAACTTTAGGCGGTTGTTGTTCATCGCAGCTCCTTATTAGGTACAATGGCATCATTAGTTTAATTACATAGTCATGCCGATAACAATTACATCTACCGCTTCAGGGCTGGATTTTTTTTGGGAGAAGAACTTTTGCACAGACAGTGGAATGAAACAGCAGCCACACAATAAACTATTAATAGCCCGTTTAGCTTTGGGTGAAGAACAAATAAGGAGACAAGAGACGGGGAGGAAAAAAAAAACAACAACAACAAAGTTTTCTTCCACACATTAGTATTCCTCTGACAACGACAAATACTGCTCATTTTTTTTGGTCTGCTAGTTTCAAATTGCAGCTGTTAAAGGAAAGATCGGGATTGCAATTCATTACAAAGTGCAAAATAATTGAGGCTAACGCAGCACAATGCAAAAAAAAAGCACATTCTCTCAAAGCTTCATTGATATTACAGTTAGACATTTCAAAAGATGTTATTTCGTGGGTGGCTTTTGTTCGTTGACGAAAAGAGAATTGCACTTGGAATTTTAATGTAACCGCTCACTTTTTAATTTCGCTTTCATTTTGGCATTATGACGTTACCCTTATTGATTGTTTTTACGGTTCCTCATCAAGAACCTACAGGCATAAAATACCAACACATTTTCACGCTCCAAAGCTGGTTTCGTTCCAATTTGTTAACCTTTTAGATAAAATCTAATCTGGTGCTTTGTTTTAACAGGTTTGTGTGTGTCCGTGGTTGTGATTTTGACTTGAATGTGCGACTTAATTTTTCTTTTCGTCTTCTTCTAATTTTAAGATATTAACACGGTCACATAAGGATGAGGCTAATCCCAGCTAGTTGGGGCAAAGGGGAGCACACTTAGCAGCTACAGAAGAGTTTTTTTAAATCAATGTTTTTGGGCTGAGGGAGAAAAGTACCTGGAGTAAATCGACCCAAGAGATCATACAGAGCTTTTTATTAAACCAGCAACTTTCCTGCTGTGAGGCCATGTATTATTTTTTTATTATTATTTATTTTAAATCATGTTCATCAAGCTTTTGTGTGAAATTAAGTGAGAGTGCAAATAAGTTTGTGCTGCCATTTTTTTAAAAGTAGTTTCAAAATGTGTATCTATAACTTTTAAGAGGTTCTTGCTTTGACATCAAGCTGGCTGAAGTGTGTTCGCGGAACCAACAGTAGATTCTGATCCACTGACATCAGAGCCCGAGCTGGGGTGTAAGGCTGGATCAGATCACAGATATAAGGTCTGACCATGAATAGTTCTGAAAGTAAGACCCAGAATTTTAAAATTGATCCGCCTTTACTTTATTGTATCGACTTTAATTAAAAATCTAAAAATATAGTAGTAAAATAATTAAGTTTAGTTGCCGTTTGTATTAATGTTGAATTCATAATTAATTGTTACATTAAGATTTTAACCCTCAGACGTAAACTTGGCATGTTGGCACTGCTGTGTATTTTTTTATATATATATAGATTATAAACTTGACATTTTACACATTTTTACACTCCCCGTAATGGAAGAATCAGGTAATAAACCAAGAATAGCTCAAAAATTATTTTGGAATGACTTGGAGTCAAAGGTCAACTCATTTTCACGCTGCATATTTTTTTTCCTCCGATTAGCCAATAATCACTTTCCTCTTCCCTCAGATAACAGCGTACAGAGCTGCTGGAGGATTAAGAGCGCGACTTAAACTGTATCCCGGCTCTCCAGAAAAGTCATCAGGTCAGAGGGACGTGGAGGATGTTTGGAGGAGGGCCCTTCAATAATGAAGAGCACGTGGCCCCTGGAGGAAAACGCTCGCCTGCAGCAGAAGCAGCAGCAATTCACACGCTAAGGAAAATGTAATATTTCTGAGGCGAGGGAACAGACAGGCTAACACTTCTTGTGAAGACGGAAGTTCGACAGATGACTTTATCTGCAGGAGACAACACCTGGAAATTGAATCGCACAAGAAATAAAGGGGAGATTAAAGAAAAATTGCAAAATAAAACTGGCTTACATAATATTCTGTGCTACGGTATATATGATCTCAAAGCAGCCATATGTAACATGTTCTTGTTTTTGTTTCATGTTCCGTTACGGTTGGTTCAATAACAATGACTCATGGTGAATGCTAAAGCTATAAATACATACAATAAGATGCTCTACGTAACCAGCAGCAACACGCTTTAAATCAGTGAGTCAGAGACGACGTTAACTACCGAGAGACATTTTGACGTTACCAGCAATATTCAACGGAAAATTGACACAAGAGTCGCCATGTTGTTTTGTAAACACATGTCCAAGCAAAAATATTTGCCAAGAATTAAGGATGATTTCTGCTTGCCTATTCATACTTGATTAAAAAAAACACAGTTGTTATTCATTATTTTGGGGTTTAGCAACGATATGTCATATATACATGTCGAACAAACACCAAGATAGCAAACATCTTTATCTACTAGCTTAAAATGACACTTCACCCAAAATCTTGTGTTTTCTATCCGTGTAGGACAGTAGCACTAGCAGTTAGCCTGGAAGTTAGCCTGGAAGCTAGCCTGGAAGCTAGCCTGGAAGCTAGCCTGGAAGCTAGCCTGGCAGCGTCTGCTAAAAAAAACAAACATAATATACTTGTTTTAGTATTTTCTGAATAATACCTCTTGTCTGAGCTTCAATACAATATGAACGTTACAGACGAGCAGTATGGAGGTATTTGGAAGTTTTTAAGTTTGTCTTTTTGGACAAAAATTATAACGAAAACAAGTTGCATCAGTTGTCATTCATTAAAAGTAACTTACATTTTGGCCTATAACTCAAAAAAAGGAACTGATACTCTTGAAATAAACCCAACCATTAGTCGACATGAGGGTGAGTAGAAAATCACAATTATTTTTCATGTTTTTTATTTGTTTTGATATTTTTGAATTAATGTGATGTTAACCATCAATCTAAAATATTGATATCTAGAACATTGATATGTTGTTTGTTTGGATTGTCTGTCGTATTTTCCTTCGTTTCGCTCGTTTTAAACGGAGCAGCAGTTAGAAGCCATACAAGTGAATGACTAAAACCTTCATATATAATTCCAGGAACAGCATTGAGTCATCTGTGTAATGTTACATAATCAACATTGACATGATTTATCCATTTTAAAAAATGAAAAAACACAAATGTTTCGTCCACCGTTCTATTATTGCAAACATAATGTGAGTACATTCATAAGTCATAGACATTCACAAGTTAAGTCACATAAGCTTCTTTCAGTTTCGGGCAGAAAAATGTTGGAAAAAAGGACGTAATTCAATTTTTTTTCCGCTTACTCAAACAACAAAACCAGTGATTTATCCGAGCATAGAGGACAACAATGCCGTTTGTGAGCACACACTAATCTCCCCTCATTCCTCACAGCTTTAAGTATTCACAAAAACAGCTTTAACCTACATAAAATCTACACCTTTGTAAACTTCATTCTTAGGTTATTTAAGACACTAGTCACTCAAAGGAAAAACCAAACTAGACATTGTATAACAAAATGTCTTCAAATAGAAATGTTTGTAAGTCATTTGAAAAAGGAAACTATGCTCAACCCTGAACAAGAAGCAGAAACTCTCTAAAGTAGGATTCTCATTAAAAGGTTGCTTTACATAAAAAGTGCTTACAAGAAGATTCCTAGTCGTCAACATGTTCAAATTTGAATGGGAAATAAAAGGAGTATTTTTGGAATAAAGAACTGGCTCCTTCATTTTTTTTCTTGGCGACCATGAGCTGGAAGGAGTTGGCCAACTTCTTCGAATGTGAAGTTTTTGGAAAGGGAAAATTGTTTGTCTCTCACACAACACAAGCAAATATGCTCCCGACAAGACAAGCCAACGAAAACAAAGTCCACTGCTGCTAAAGAAAACAGAACATTTTTTTTTTCCCTCAATATAGTGTCTTGAATGGAAATTAAAATGATTTAAACTTTTATTTGTATCGAAGTAGTGGACGAGGATTGAATAATCTGTGGATGGTAATCAAAAAGAAAAATTCCAGAAGGTTGGAAGACTCTTGAGCACAACAGACTTTAGAGAAAAAAAAAGTGCTTCAATTGGCCACTAGGGTTGTTTTTTTGCAGCTCTTTGCACATCCAAAAAGAGCACGTTCCAGATCCAACTTGCAAATATTTGTCCAGACTTTTTAATAGTTAAAAATCATTGAATATTGAATTCATGTTCTTTTTTATTTCTTTAATTACACTCCAATATATCGCTTTATCACACCTTCATACTTTAAAGCTCCATTCTTTGGATTTATTCTTGTCTCAGATGAAAAGAATGCTTTAAGGAAAAAAACAAGAAAAACAGAAAAGCGGAAATCGATAAAAAAACAAAAGGTCAAACACGTAAAAAGCATCTTTCCTTTCATCCATCAGTCCAACACCATTATATGTTGAAAGAGCATCTCTGTATTCATGCGTTAATGCATCCGGGTGTTTTTCATCCTATATGTTTGTACCTTTTTTCTTTTTTTTTAACCACATAATAAATCCATTGATGCCTTTATTTTGTTTGAAAACGGTGGACGGCGCAAGAGACTCGTAGAACTCTGACCTCAAGCTAGGTCATCGTCCACTGACGCCTTTTTGTCTTCCGACTGATAAGACTTTTATGTAACGCCCGAGGTGCCGAGAGAGTCGAGGGCGGAATAAAAGTGCAACATCTTGATGGGTCACTCCAGTGAGCCCGGAGGAGGAGCCGGAGAGACACGGAGGAACTGACAGTTTTATTGCATTATCAGCAAACGCAACCTGACAAAATTCCTTTTCCAATTAGCTTCCTCGCCGAAGGCTAGAAACTTCAAATGTCCTTTGGAAGCAAAGTTGCATCCTATTGTCTTTTTTATGCATTAGTAAATAAGGAATAGAAGAGAATCAAGAGAAAATTGAACATAATCCAACTATTTTCTGAGATGTTTAAAAACAACAATTTACTATTATTGTTTTGACAAAGCAGTGATTTTTATTTTTCATTTTTTTATTTTTCTTTTATTGTTCAATTACTGCTTCTCCAATAGCTTTAATAACAAGAGCTTATAACCACAATAAGAATAAGATAATACTTATATAGTAATCAATGATGCAAAGCATTTCTTTTTTTTATTATTCATATATTTTAAATATTATACTCGGTATGCGGGATGTGCAAATGAGATTTTCTATAATTTTCCCTTTTATTTTTGCACTAATACATGGGAAATATGATTGAAGATGTTTTATTATATCGTGATAGCGTTTGGCCCGAGTATGCAGCTTTTTTCTGATTGTCTTGGCGCTGCTGTGTTTGTCTCCATTTTATCTTGACCTTTTAAAGCATCCGTTTTAACTGTGTATTGTAAGAGGTTCGTGACCCTGGTCTGAGAAAGATAAGATGCTTTACAGATAATAATTATTACTTGCTTTTGACATTCTTCAAATATATATATGACTACTTTATCTAAATTGTGAATTAAAATGGAAGAAAAACAAACTTTTCTAGACCTTTTACAGGTTAGATTAAAAGATTATAAAAAATAATATGTATTTATAATTGTCTTGATACAATGAGGGATACACAACATTTCCAAAACTGTTAACACACCAACACACAATTGACAAATCAGCTTACTTTTTGCACAAAAGCTCACGTAGTAAACCAAACACAAAACATTTTTAATGTTGAATATGGTATGTTTAGAATAAGTTTATGGAAAAAGACAATCAAAATTGAAGTGGAATTTTTATAGACAAGCATAATTTAATTTAAGAGTTAAGTTTTTGTTGAACAATTCCTCTTGTCGAGGCTTTAATACAAGATGGAAGTTACAGACGAGCGCCACTGAGGTATTTGGATGTTTTTAAGCTTGTCTTTTTGGACAAAGATGAAGGTAAAAAACCTGAGCTCCAGTCACTAGATTAAAATGAACATATATTTTTGCCTGTAACTCTAAAAAAGAAACAGATTACTCTGAAAATAATCCAAACCTTAGTCGACATAAGGGTGAGTAGAACATTTTTTTTTGGTGAACCATCACTCTTAGTTCTCCAGAAGTTTAAATCAGGACAGCATTCCTTGACGTCTATTAATGTGTCTACTAATAAAAAAAATGTACTCTTACAAGCGACTTCACTGCCGACTCGACTTGGGAGACGCAGGAAAAGGAGGTGAGTCATCGTCTGTGTGACAGACAGATGCTGACGTATGACCTCTGATAAGTGGAGCTCGGAGATTGTCAGAGAAATGTCAAAAAAAAAAAAACGAGGACGGCTGTTCTGAAGTCTGTGTCTGAAGGCTTTCCGTGGATGTAAAGATGAAAGAACTCAGGGAGAAGACATTTCCCTTGTCTTGACCGCGAGTGATGAACTAGATGAATTCAGGTTTGACACAAGCGTGGGTCAAAAGGAGAGAATATATTTAAAAAACAACAACTCACTCACTGTTTGTCACAGTTGATCGCTGAGAGCCCTTCTTTTTTTCCCCCTGCATGACGGTTTATTTTTAGAGTTTTTTTTTAAGTTGTTTTCTCTTTACTTTTTTTTTTGGAGAGCGTCAGCGTTTGACACACCTGACAAGGAAACACTTGTCAACGCCGTTAATGGGTCGGTTCCTGAAGCTGCATCTCAGGAGAGGTCGCACAGTTTACGCGACAACTTGTCAGGTGATTTCTATCTCCGCCGGAGAGATTAGCAGAAGAGTCACATAGCCAATTACTGTCATTACATTGTTTCATGACAACGATACACACCGGGCGACGGGCGCCGTCTCACAGGTTAATAACAAAAAAGGGAAAACGTGTAATTGCTACGAATTTTTGATTGAACCTTCACGCTATGAGACAAGGCGGATTTAGGTCTAAAAATGTGTCGCGCCGATTTGAGATTTATCGCTCAGAATGGAATAAAATGTAAATGAAGAGAGACATTTATCGACTATGGGCCGCCATTAGCGTACGTGTCGATGGCCGTGATGGATTTCTTTATGAAAGTCTTCCAGCAGCCGAAGCAATTGATAAGATGGATGCGGCTTGGTTTTTTTTGTTTGTTTTTTTTACCTTGAAACATCAAACAACATTAAACATCAAATACAACTGCGCATCAGCGACTCGGGATGGAATATTTTATGATAATTTGCAACATTAATAGAAAAGGATGTTCGGTGCAAATTGAATTGCTCTGAATTTGTTACCTGGCTTCCCTGCGAGAAGAGAATAAAGGAGATGATTCTTCAACTCGCTTGGCTTTATGGCGGACATTTTTCACGAGGCGATGCCGGGGACGTATGTCGCGGGTGGAGTTTCCGTGACCGTCAACTCTAATTCAAATACAAAAGGTTATAGAAGAAAATAACATGGTAATTGTCATTTTAATATTTATGAAATGACAGGTTTAGAAACTTAAGGCTTTTACTTAAACAAAGAAGAGTAATCAGATCTGGTTTAGAGTCATGTTTTACTTGTACAAGTGAGAAAAACACAGAGTTTACTTGAGGCCTGTCTTAATTACTTATGAGGCAATGTTTTATTTTCATGACAGCTGCACAAGCCGTTATCTTTCTTACTCCAAACACAAACTTGAATGAGTTTGTGGTCGGGGTTCCTTTCCTACACAAGCAGCGATTGAAAAACACCAGCAGTAATACAATCATAATAATATTAGTTGTGGGTAAATATGATAATATAGATTAAGCTCAGCGTTTTCCCATCATGAAATTATCAAATAATAGCCTTTTAAACAGCTCGCTCTGTGTGACGAGGTCCCTTCAAAATAGCTAAAAATAATAATCCTAAATCATCCCCTAATGACTTGCTTGTCAACCCTGTCATCTGTATTCGCAATTCTTCACAGGAGCTCTAATGATAATCGCCAAATTTGAGCTGTAATTGCTCGGTTGAGTCTTGATGAATGAACTATGACGATTTTAGCTGTATTTCAGTCAACCACGATAGATCATTTTCACTATGCAGCGTCGTTCAGGTGAAAAAGCGTTTATTAAAATAAAACTAACATGATATGAATATGTTGCAAAGAAGTGAAAACTTTTTTTCCTCATTCCCGACTTGATGTTATCCACCCGATGATAATGTGTTTTATATTCAAAAGAAATGAAATGTGAACATTCCCTGAGGATCGTTTCGTACCATCTGGCATCATTTTCTCTCAGACATGGTGTTAAATACAGCTTGTTATAATTGTTGTTGTTTTTTTTAAAATATGACTTTTTCTGTTTTAACTTTAACTGTCAACATGTATCGGTTTGTCTATTCATCCTGTTCAAGTGTGAAAGGTTTTGAATGCACGTTGTATCAAAATGTACAAATGATGGTTCTAGGTTGTTTTTTTTTACTAGTTTTACTTTAAGAAATTCTGCCGTACCATCATTAGCAGTTGCAGAAGTGCTTATAATGGTCAGCCGTCACAAAGGGGTGCTCAATGGGTAGATCGCGATCTACCACTCGTGATCACAAAAGGTATTTTGGGTATATTTCAAAATTGAAAAATAGACTTTAGCCAATAATCAGTCCCTTCACTTGATTATACTGTATTCAGGACACAGACACAAGACACATCTATTGTTTGTGTAAATAAAAACTTTTCGTTTAACTTCGGTATTTGATTTCTGTTATATATCAACTAATTTGTTGGGATACATGTTCCAACCAATGGGCCAATTTCTCTGTTGTAAGTCAACGCCTTAAAATATTTAATTGGATCAACCAGTTGTCAATTTAATTATAATATATAATTAATTTAAAAACTTTATCAGCCCCATAATTTGCGAAAGGGGTGTTTACTTTCAAGGATTTAGTGTATTGCGAAACATCGGCAACAATGCAATATATTGCGATACTGTATGAACAAGTATATATTTATAGTAGTGTCGAGTACTGGACTCTGGTGTTGCAGAATTTACAAACCACATGACTCTTGAAGACAAACTGCTTTCATTTTTCTCGAAGCAAAACATCAGCTTTGAAAGCTGCTGGAGTCAACTGTATCCTCTCGTCCTCAGTCATCGGCAGGATCTTGCGGGATTTTATCGTTTCAAGTTAGACAAAATGAAAATTAAAAAACAGAAATCAATGTTGTGTATCATTTGTAAATAAAAGTACTATTGGATATTGATTTTATATATATTTTGCGGTATTCAAGTGTATTTATATTTTCTTACACCCTTAATATGCAACATAATATTCTATTAACACACACACACAAGTCAAATTATACAAATATTGACTGCAAACATTGTTGCCGTGACATCTAGCGTCACAGAGATCATTTACTCGCAACATTAAGTTTCTCTATAGTGATAAAACAATGCAATCTTTACTTATGATTTCAATTTAGAACGACACCTATGCTGGCATCATTATTTTCAGGCACAATTTGAGTCCAAGGTTGACAGACGCGTCTAAGAAAAAAGGCACATTTCTGCCGGGATTGAATCATTAGAAACAGAATTGTTTTTCCTGCACTGTCTCCCTCCTCCGATGGCATTTCTCAGCTAATGACGATGACATGACTCTCTGATGGCAGCAACAGATGAGGTTACTCATCTGGGACAGCGACGCAACAGCTTGATTATGAAAAGTCTGACAGACAGGGTTGACAAAGATTCACGGGCGCTCCGGCTTTTTTTTCTTTCCGTGCAGCGAGCATCAATCTGCTGTCGGCGCGTCAATATTGGCCGTTTAAAGCCGGTGCATTCGACATTACTCATTACAAGAGATCGACACCTCCACCATCCACCATTCAGCGCAATCTGTTGTGTCGAACAAGTCAAGCCGTCTTTTCTGGGAGACGTTTGGTGTAAGATAGCAGTGGGATCGTTCGGATACAAACATGAAATAGGATATTTAATTAAAAAAAACGAGGGGATACTTAACGACGGTTGTCACAAGAACCGATACGTCGGTACCAACACGCAAAAAAAACAACAATAACGACTTATTTTTGTACCATAATATACACGTGTTCTTGGCAGAACCTTCAGGTTCAATATAAGAGTGTGTGCGCTAGTAATGGGTTGATAGGGCCTCGTGAATTGTTGCGTAACAAAGAACAAAGTGTATTGATACTGTGCCGATACAGTCACTTTTACTCAATACTGAAACCTGATGGATTTTTACGGCTTTTGCATGCAATTACACACCTAGATATAAAGTATATATTTTCCTCCAAGTGTAAAAAAAATGTGATGTAATTGAAATATGATGAGAATTGTTTTCATTATTCTCCTTTACAAACTTGTTATTTAAAAAAGGTATTCTGCCCCAAGAAGAGAATCTCTCCAGCTCCGACCTGTAGAATATTTAATTGGAATTGTCATTCACTATAAATCACTATACTATTTAGATCAAACGCAATCTAAATAAAATACTTTATTTTTGGAAACCAGATCAAAAAACGACGCAGATTTTTTTTTTTTCTCTTTGCCGATTCCATTCTTTCTTCCTTTCTATCCGAGTTCAACAGCTTTGTTCTGACTGAGCCTGGACCCATCACTAGTGTGCACCATTAGTGCTCCGTCGTCTGCAGAACAAGATGAATGTGGAGTAAATACAAGCTTTTAAAACCTGCAAAACGTGTCTTCGAAAGTTTGTAAACCAACAAGAAAAACTTAAAAGACATCCCGACTAGTTGAAGAGAGTAAGGTCAGTGAATCTCAGTGATGATATGAAATCTAACATTATGTGAAGTGTTGCTGAGCTCATGTTATTTGAAATAAAACTTCATTTTTCCTTTATCCTTTCCAGCAAACCTCGACTGACACCGAGCAGGGGTGCATCGACTGCATCAAAGAGTCAGAAATATTTGTAAAGCAAAGAGAATGTGAAAACCTTTTTTACACGTTAGGTCAGCTCACAACCACTGACTGTAAAATAGATGTTATGTTATATTTCTGTTTGTCAATACATTTTAAGGCTGATTAACACTGTTAATGTTCATTCGTTTGTTCACAGTTCATTTGTGCATCTATAAGGGAAACAAAAATGTCTTTGAATGTGACATGATTGCTCATTTTCAAATAAAATGCTTCTTTTTTTAACCATGGTTTTTAAGAAATGTACTGGTATCGACTACTGAAACGTTGGTATCGTTTTAATCCCACAAGATAATACCCCTTCGACCACGCTTTAATGAAACGTTTAAGCCATTCAGCATCTCGTAGTGATGCTATGCACTGGTCAGAAGTTTCCTCCGGCATCCGCCTCGATGATGAGACGAGGTATGCTAATGTGTTCCAGGCAACAAAATTGTTCCGTGACCTTTACTTGACAATTTTCTTCTATTGATTGCCATCCACCTTTTGCATGAAGTTCAATATCCACCCAATTAATGTCACAATCGGTTTCTCAAACTCATTACCTGGTGCTTAGGCACACGAGGAGGATGTATAGAAATGAGATTACGCCGCACGACGCACGAGGTTTAAGGAAATGCTTCTTCACACACACACACTCACTCACTCGACACACACAATCAAGGCATCAATTGACACACACACACAGATGCACAACCTCAGATTAGACAAATATAGAAGAATCCAGAATAAGTGGAGATGAATAATAGACGACGAGTAGGAGAGAATATGCTCCGTTCGTGCCAAGTCTTATTATATATTCAATATTCGATACACAGATACAGAACATATAAAATGTACGAAGGAGTTTAAGTGCAAAAATGTTGGCCTTTTTCTCAGCATTTCTGCTGCGTTGACGATAAGTTTGCAAATAACTTTGAAAAAGAAGGTTTACATTTGTTATATAAACATTAACAGCTTTAGGATAAAAAAGAGCAAATTCTGCCATTTTCATGCATTTTCTTTCCACAATCATTTGTGAAGCGATGATCAATAATGATCAATATTTAGTATTGGCCACGTGCAGGTATCAATTGACCAAATGTGGTTCACAAAATAAAAAAATTAAAAGCTTATTGAGAAAATGTCATCTCAAATCTTCATCTCATTGCTACACCTGCCAGTGTGATGCATTCAATGACCTAGGAATGGTTATGGGGCGTTCAGTAACGTAGGAAAAATATAATGATCTAAGAAAAAAATTGAAGGACATGTTTTTGGATAAAAAAAATGTTATTACCAAATTAAACAATTGAGGTCAATTGAGGTCCATTGGCTTTTTTAAAAAATGGTGAAGAGGAGAGGGGCCAGTACTGTCCCCTGAGGTGCTCCTGTACTGCAGACCACAGTGTCTTTCACCTTGACGTACTGTGGTCAATCAGTGAGGTGAGTTAACCGTATTAACCAAAATATATTGTTTTAATTTAATTCTATGTTGTTTAATGTTCAATAAAATAATAATATAAATTGCTTTTTGTCAAATGTTCCATCAAAAATGAGTCATCGATTCAAATAGTTGTTGGAAAATGGCTGCATATAACATATTAAGTTACTAACTGTATGACATGTTAACTGGACAACCTTTTACCCCAGTCACGATTATTAGATAATCCATTCTATGGTTATAATGAATTTGAAAGGTTGCATGTTCAATTCCCCACCCCCCCAATGTTTTATTTCATAATAAAGACGGAACTCATAATTGCTTGCGCCTCCATATGGCTGACTGTAATTTACACTCCAGGGTATTATTACACAAGGTAACCTTCCTCATCCATAAGTTCGCATGTTTATGCATAAAAAATTCATGGCGTCTGAAGAGCAACAAACACATTAGAGTATTTCATTTATTAACCGTGGCAGGATATACTTAGACCATCATTTAACTGTACTTAAGGATATGCTACATGAAATATTTGTTTACTATGAAGTGGCTTTTTTTGTCGTTTTGGCCAGCTTTGAAACCAAATAAAATTTAAAAATTGACAGCTAAGTGTGTAAAAACCTGTGATGCTCTTTATTATTTGTTTCCTATTGAGGATAAATACAATATTTTATTTTTTATTTAGTTTTTCACTTGGAAATGTGTGATCTAAATCCACCAGTTAATGAAGAAAAGTTGTTATTCAAAATGCAAACTAAAAGAACTTGATAGCTGTCAAAGCTAGACAAATCAAAAAGTATTATATTAGCTTCCTTTACAGAACTTAAGATAGATATAAAAAGGTAAAAATATGTATAGTAATTCAGCAGGAAAGAAGAGAATAGTGTGGTGGGAATAAACCCATCAGCCATTGTTAAAAATTTTGGGGTTTTTTGTGCTCATTTCAAGCGTTTTCTGTCGAAGATGGACTGTAATTTTGCGCCAGAATCCTGAACAGGCAGCTTTTTATTTGGCTGAGGTTAAACACCATGGAAAACACCTCTTTGGATGCCCTTTTTACCAAGACTTGGCACCTCTTCCTGGTGTTTGTTTTTTTTGGAATCATGTACACCGGTGAGATTTTGGGCTGAACATTCCTGCCTCAATATCATCCGTCTCCATCCATTTTTGTTGGTGTCCGAATAATTGTACTCGGTTGTTTGGATACACATTTTTTTTGTTTCTGTACCATCTACACAACCTTTGTTAGCTAAAGAAAAAAAAGTTCAGTTTCTGATGGTTGTTTTTAGGAGTAAATGTTGTAGATTTAAATATTTTTTCTTTTTCTTTTTTTGCATGTTCCTTGTCTTTTCCAATCTCTAGTTACTATATCACTTCCCCATTGGTGGAGTCAGGACTGCAGACTATCTTGCCACGTTTGGAAAGCCTTTTGCCGGTTAAGTTTCTACCAATCGACCAAATTAACTTGATGGCAGTTTTCAATGTACAGCTCATATTTGTTTAAAATAGAAACCAACAAAAACACTGTTAGTTTGCCAACTGTCTTTAAAAGGTTTTTTTTTTTTACACCACCTGTCCCTGACATATCATTATTATTGTAGTTTTCACTGTATATTGAAGGAGAGATCATTTACTCACCATGTCATCCAGGGGCAAAAGGGTTAAATGCAGATCATTTCCTTCTTTTAAACACCTGGATGATGTCATCAGTGAGGTCATCGGGCGCTACCATCACTAGGGGGGTGAATTGTGTGGCAGTGTTATATGTTTGATACTATGTCTTGTGTTTGGACCACAGATTTGTGCAAGAGTAGTTCTGTGATTAAGATGGTGTGATTAAGGAAATATAAATATTATGTATCTGTTCTCTGGAGAAATAAGAGTCTTCTTTTCCTAGCTTGGTTCAGTCCAGATGGTCTTGTGCTCCCAACATGCTAAGAAATGTCAGTTTTATGCTTTTTTTTTTGCTTGATTCTCTCTGTATTTTGGTGTAACATGTGGTACATATGAACTTTTATTTTTAAGTATACTTCACTATGAATTGTTAGCCTGCATTCTTTATCCCAGTCACGCTTAGGTGAAGCATTTTGTTGTTTTGTTTTGACAATTGATCAATTCTTCTAAAGGCTTTGATTTGATTTGATATGTTTGATTTGATTTGACTGGATTTGAAAATCTTATTTTCCTTTCTTGGGGTGATATTTATTGACTATTTTTATATTATATTTCTAAATAAAAAGTTGTTTTTTTTAATTACACATCAAAATAACAAGCTTATTTAGGTGATATTTAAAGATTTAATTTAATCTTTTGAGTTTGACATTTGAATGATTAAGGATCTTTGTTTGTTTGTTTTTTTCTCTTCTCTCTTTTACTTTACTTTCTTGGGGTAATATTATTTATTTTGTGTATACGCGTTTTTATAATAAATTTCTTTAAATCAAAAGTTTTTAAAAGACAAAACTACACAATAAGATAACAACGTATATTTATTTAGTGTTATTTTATTAATTGGGTAAGTAAAGGTTATTTGTGCCTTAAGATGTCTTTTAATCTTTTCCATTTGACATTTAGGTCAATAATGATATATATTTTTTTAATTGTTCTGTTCTCTCATTTACTTTCCTTTCTTAGGGAAATATTTTTTTAGCATTACTTTAAATAAAAGGTATTTATAAGGCAAAAATACACAATAAGATCAATTATTAATAGCTTATTTAGTGTTATTTCAAGATGGCACTTAATCTTCTACATTTGACAATTGAGTAAATAAAGAAAGTATTGAAATACGTATGTTTTCTCTTTAAATAAATTAGTGTAAAGTTATGTTATAACCAATCAAATGACAGCTCAAACCTGTTAAAAATGTAAATTACATTGCTTTGATTGCCTTTTTTCCATTTTTTTTTTTTGCCGTTTACAATTTTAACAACAAAACATAAAACAACATTATTCCATGTTTTTTCCAAGAGACCGACTACTAAATACACAGCAATTAAAAACAAGTGGGTGAACATTGAACACTTTAAAGAGAGAAAAACACACCAACAAGCCAAAGAATCAGCCACTAATCTTTGTTTGCTGATGTGTCCAAGGCCACAGAAGCAATCTTGTTTTCTCGACAAAAAAAAAGAAAAGAAAACATATTAAATTGCAGCATGTCCAGATAGGTTTTTATTCCTCTCTTCTTCTTCTTCTTTTATTTCTCTTCTACTTGGGCGAAGGCTGTTCAGGAACAAGTGGCCCTTATCGGGCCCCCGAGCAGAGTGAGATACCTGTGACAGCCCGACTCGTTTCGAGGCCCCGGCGCTTAATCTCTGGTCTCCGCTCGGGAGCATCGAGGCGCGTCACGACTCGGTTCAACCCGACGTAAAAGAAAAAAGAGCTCTGGGAAGACGAGAGGAGAGGAGGAGCGACGTCCTCGCCGCCTCAAAGACTTCCAAACAAGAGTGAACCGTGATTGATGGCGGCTCAGTTAATAAGACTCAAGATCATCCTCCGAGAGCGAGAGAAAAGAAGTAGTCAAGACTGAGGGATCAATCGCATCCTGGAAGTGACGTGATCATACGGGATTATTTTGAATTTACCCGGCTAAAATTATCACAAAAGAACTCAAATCCATTAGGGGGTGGGGGGGCACATAGTATCACATCTTTCCTCTTTAAATTGTGTGTTTCCTTGAGAGACAAAAGAACATGGGGATGAATAATTAAAATCCCACAAATATTTTAGGCACCGCAGCCTCTCTTTAAGTGCTCCGTCAGGACGAACACAGAGACGGAAAGTTGTCTCGGGAACAGAGCCCCCGAAATTCATATCAGTTGAGTATGACTGCTCAGTCGATGTCACCACTCGCTTTGCTCGGAGAAAAGGGGGAATGATGCCAATAGTCTCTCTTTCTATCGTCCATCTAACTGCTCCGGATTGCTTGGAGCCCAGAAAAAAGGGCAGCGGTGGCAGTGGCGGCGATGGCGGTGGCGGCGATGGCGGTGGCGGCGGCGGCGATGGCGGCGACATTCATTTCAGGAGCTGAATGAGTAAGCGTGCACATGTTCGTGCGGAAGGCGTAATGCCAGGTTTCCGACAAAGTTATTTCTGGCAATTGCCTTTAAAAACAGGCATGCAGGAGCATTTCTGTAGTTCTTGTCAAATGAATACGGAGATAAAATAATTAAACACAATTGTGACACACCTTGTGTGTGTGTGTGTGTGTGTGTGTGTGTGTGTGTGTGTGTGTGTGTGTGTGTGTCCCTTATTCTTGCGATAGCCTTGGATCGCATGTTCATGCTTTACAAAAACAATATAAATGATTCTAAAAGGAGAAAAATATGAGGAAGAGAAAGATCACCAGCTCATCAAGAAAAAAAAGGAAGAAAGCTCAATGGTTCTATCTCTTTCAGAATGCAAATGTTACGAAGAAAAAGAACTACAAAACGTCCTCACGGCAAGATAAGTGTCATTGATGCTTCTCATAAATCAAGATGGGCTCTGACATTGTGCTGATTCTTCAATAACAGACCTTCACAAGCTTTACGGCTCGACTTTCTTAAAGATAAAGATAATGAGCAGGTTTACTAAACAGACCTGCCAACAAAGAGTTTCAAAAGTTTCTTTAAGCATTAAGCATTACCTAAATCATGACTAAATTATTATGTTAAGCGAAGCACTTGTTCTGCAGTAGTCCCTCCTTTCCTGTAGGGGGCGGCCAGGAGCAAAGAGTCACCATGAGTATTAAAAAGACAGGATGTATTTAGTAGAGAAAAAACAAAAAAATATTTTCTATCTTTCTTTCCGGCTTAACTAGTAAATCCCTTGTTACGCAGTAGTCTCTCCTATCCTGTAGGGGGCGACTATGAGCCAAGTATCACCCAGAAGCAGGAGAAGAAAACAGCATGCATTAACGAAAAAAAAAAAAAACTAAAATCATTACCAGTACTATCTGTATTCTATCTTTCTATTCAGCGTTACTTGTGAATAAACTGTTCCAAAGTAATCCCTCCTTTCCTCTAGGGGGGGACCATTAGTAAGTGTCACCATTAAGGAGTAGAAGAAGAAAGCAGTATTGTATAGAAGAAGAAAAAATGTCGCTATCGTAAGTTCTACCTTTCTATTCAGTGTAACTAGTGAAGCACCCGTTCTGCAATAGTTCCTCCTCTCCTGTAGGGGGCAACTATGAGTGTCGAAATCACCATACTCCTTTAAGTGTCACCATAAAGGAGTGCAAGAAAACAGCATGCATGAAGGGGAGGAATAAAACAAACCAAAAAAATCATTAACAGTGCTATCATATACTCTGTTTTTCCATTCAGTGTAACTATTTAAGCACCTGTTCCGCGGTAGTCCCTCCTTTCCTGTAGGGGGCGACCATGAGCAAAGTAACACCAAGAAGCAGTAAAAGAAGACAGCATGCAGTAAAAAGAGAAACAATAAATAAATAAAACAGTGCTATTATATATTCAACCTTTCTATTCAGCATAACTAGTAAATCACCTGTTCTGCAGTAGATCCCCCCCTCTCCTGTAGGGGGCAACCATGAGCTAATGATTGCCGTTAAGCAGGAGAAGAAGACAACATCACACAATTTCAACAAATTTGTCATTTTGGACCCAAACTCTACTATTAAAACAAGTCCAATGTTAATAAATATGACACATTTTGGTGCATTAGCCAGATTTACTGATGATTTATGTTTTGTATGACAGACGTGCCAAGATTTTCAAAGTTCAATGAGTCCATTCACCAATTAAAAAAACAAAAAAAAGGGAAAATGTTGCCAGTTAGAGACAACGACGTTCAAATTACTTGGCCGTCAGAGAATGAAAGGAAGATTTATGGGAGAGCTTTCAGGCCTGACTTCAATGAGCAGTTTGAATGAGAATGAGAAGTTGGTTCCTCACAAAGGGACGCCCTAATATTCCGCTTCACTTTTATTTATTTTTTTTGGATCAAATTTCACAACCATTGAGTTCTTTTTTCAAGAGAGATTTGATGATTTTCTACAGTAACACTGACAAATAGAAGGCCGGTGTTACGATTTAAAAGCCAGGTGGCACATTTTTAGAGCATTTAAATGCTTTATACAAACCACCAATTACTGTTGTAAAACCCATTAAAAAGATGAATTCAATATTTTCTCAGCATCATGATCTGAGCTTTATTTTCAGTGGTTTAGAAGCAAAGATTGGTGTAAAAATGATGAGCCACTTTTAGACTTTAATATCGGATTTCTGATTTCCTTCTTTGTCTCTGGGTTTTGTTCAGGAGTCAGGGGAAAGATAAAAGGCAATTTTGGTGCCTCAGATTCCTGAATCGGTCTAAGCTGAGCCAAAAGGCAAAGCTTTTGATTGACAGAACTACCTACTCTCATTTATGGTTACGATCAAAGTTTCTCTCTTTAAAGTAGCTAAGTGATTCGGGAGAGACTCAAACTAGAACTTCTGTCAGCACCCTTTTAATGGCGGCTCCTGTACGCCTCCTTTAGAAAGTGTTGTAGGCGAATAATATCGGGAGGAATCCCCGGGGCAGACCCATGAGATGTGATAACGAACAGTGGTTTACAAAGTTGCGGCTGCAGCCAAGGGGGCGGTATGGGGGCTTCAGAAAAAATGAAGGGAAGAGTGTAAAGGAATTTAATATAATATAATATTAAATAAAAACTTTGGAATCTGAATATGTTACAAACAAACGGCTTCAATCTTTGGACTCTCAAATTTCCGATTGTACCTAACCACAACACCTGTGACAATGATGATGTCACATTATTTGTCAATATAATGATAATAAAAGCTAAAATATCATAGCCATCCAAAATAAAAATAAATAATGGACAACTATACAAAAAATGGCCGTAACTGCCTGAAATGCGTAACAAATAATTATTATTGAAACATAAATTAAAGTAAGAAAGTAACATTTTCTATTATTTTTGAAGGATTTTCTGTTTTGTAAAGGGTCTTCGTGGCCACAAGCTAATGGTGTTTGGGGGGCTTAACATGGGGTAGATGGGGGGAACCCCTGAGAGAGACTGTCTCCCTGTTCTTCCAGAGGAGCTAGTCTAGACTTTGTTCCGGCTGCTGCCTTTTGTGACCGGAGAAGAAGATGAATGAATGGATAAATGCAAGAAGGTTTTGCACGTCAATTCATTGATGTGAAGAGCACAATGTAGTTGAGGATTACGGGAAAAGGCTGTTCACGTTATGACCACATAACATAATATTAAATTACAATAGACCTTTGTTAACTAAGTATTGGCTTAGTTAATTTGGTAAATAATAATAATGATGGGTTTTTTTTACTATTTATTTGTCACATGGGTTATTTCCAGGCTTTACAGCATTCCATAATTGTGAAAAATGTAGGTGGCTTTACTAATTGTCAGGTTAGGAATTTTACTAGAACATAGAATATAAATCAGATCTGGTTGAAAGTCACACATTTTACTTGTTAAAGTAAGAAAGAAGAACACAGAGTTTACATGTCTGAATCCTATGAAGCACAGAGCTGTTAGTTCGCTGTTGTATCTTGGTCGCAGTTTCAACTGTTAACAATGTGTATTTTTTACATTAGATAAGTAAGTAAGTAAATAAGTAATTTATATTTATAAAATGCTTTCCTAGACCAGGGTCAAAAAGTGTTTAAACAATCAAAACAATACTCAATAAAATATAAGGTTTTAACCAAGCTTGAATGAGTTTTTATCGCTTAAGGTCGAGGTTAGTGTTTACTCCTTCAAAGATCGTAACTGGCGTCTTTACTTCTACGTTCGTCTCCCACACAATCCGCGATGAAAACACCAGTAGCGATACAATAATTTAAGTGGTTGGTAAATATGATAACATAGTTTTAACTCTGCACTTTCTCACCACTAATTAGTCCAGAGAAGAAGAAATGTATGCGGCATATTATGTTATATAATGATATGTAATAACAATAATAAATCAGGTTCATTAATCAATTAAGGGGGTAAATCTTTCCCAAAATATCCCAAACAGATGGATGTCGGTTATGAAACTGTTTTTTTTTTTTTAAAACAACATGCTGTTTTATTCTCATTAAAGCGAAAGAGGAGCATCAGTGGGTGGGTGTAGGTTTGTCTGCTGAATAAAGCTTGCTGGGGGGGGGGATGGATGAATCCCTGCCCTGTTTTCCTGTTTTTCCCGAGCCAAGACTCAATGACGGAGCGCTGCACACTCGCCCCGGTGCCAGGTGGCAGCTGGGAGAGAGAGCGCAAAACCCAAAGCTCGGCTCAGCTCGATTCCTGCGGCCGGCCACCGCCGCCACTCAGGGCTTGACACTCACACTTAGGAACCTGCAGGCCGTCTGAAAACTGCCATCCTGTTTGACCACAATCTAGTTTATCTATCGCTCACGTCCGACATCCGAGCCGGAGCGCTTTAAACCGCAAAGTACTGTCGGACTCCCATCATTCATCTCCGGCGCGTTGTACTTATGAGAGGAAGAACGAGCGGGCCTGGTACAGACACCTGCAGGAAATGCACTCAGCCCACACGGAGTGATGATTCAATTCTAAAAGTATTAATCAGCAAAATGCTCGGTGTTGGGCTCGGGCCACGGGCTTTTGAGCATACAAGCTCATACATTAACCAGGGGAATATCAATACTGCGGGTTTAATATTTTGAGGGTGGAGAGCCAAGAAACATCGCAACAATGAGGCATCCTCGGTGCTTCCGAGTCGGTAATGGATACTACTTCCACTCCCACTCACATATATAAATATCTCCTTAAAATCTATTTTATCAATCAAGTGTTTCATCGATACTCGAGCTGTCAGTTCGACACGTCTAACAGGAGAAACAGTTTCTCTAACTTGTTTGCAGTTGAACGCCTTTATCACCTCCGCCAACAATCTGACAGACATGTTTATCCGTTTGTCTGTGACGGTAGAAAAGTATTTTAATCAAAGTCATGGACTTTTCTTTATTTTTTAAAGATTCATTTACTTAGTTGAAAAGCAATTTCAGTGTAGTGTCATTTTAGCACCCCTTCTAAATTTGATTAAAAAACAAAAACAACTTTTAAATTAACTTGTTTGCGAAGAACATATTTTAAAATAACCAAATCTGTGCTTAAAACTATAAAATTTAAAAGGTTCTCCCCATATTGGGGTGCCTTGAATCAGTCAATCATTTCAGGTATCAGGGAGATCGTTTTAATCAAAAACCACGTTACAGATCTTGATCCGCATCCGATCATTTTATCTTTTACAGTAGAGTAAGAGTGTTGTCAGCAAATTACCTGCCCCTGAAACCCTTATTGTGTGACAGTGCTCAGTTTCCGGTACCTCAACTATGTTGGAAACTAATGTAATGGCCGTCTCCGATAATAATTCACAAGACAAACCACACATCATTGAGACCACTAGACTATCTATTCACCTTCTAAAATAAACTGTCTTCTTCTTATTGTTGTTATGGCGGTTGGCATACGGAGTAAAGGTGCATTACTGCCACCTACTGGTATGGAGTATGGTTCAGAATAAATATTTGTTTTTAGAATTGTACTATTAGATATATAAATAAAGCATGACAAATTATACTCTTATTTTGATTTAGATTTTTTTTCTGAGATACCAAATCATATCAGTTATTACTGGAATTTCAACTAAATATATCTTTGAAATCCAAATTCATTTTTGACCTCAGTTATTACTTGTTCTATTGTTTCAGGTTTTTCAGAATTTTCACAATTTGCTGATCCTTGCTGCGTACTGTTCAGTCCTGTGTGACCAAATCTTAACCTTGACACAACCGTTTTGTTCTTTTGTGTTTTCTCGTTGTGTTTGTCATTTTTCCAATTTGTTTTATAGTCGTCTACAAGTCCTTTCCTTCTTTACAACACTTATGCAAATTTCCTGAATTATTCTCCTAAATTTTTGTTCAACTCTGTGTAACACTTTACTCATAGTTGTTAGTTTTCGTTGTTGCTTCTTTCCCAAATTTGTCTGTTCGCTTGGGCCTGTATTAAAAAATAATCATATCCTTAGGCATTATATTAAGATTTTCTTGTTTTTACTTTTTAAAAAGAAAGGAACATTTTCTGAGCTGTGAAGTACTTTTAAAGGAATCTTGAGGAATGCGTACTCATGAATAAAAGCCTCAATTTCTATCAGTGCTCTGTATATACAATTACCTGGACGAGGCCGTTTGATGACATTGTGGTGAAATTGGACCCTTGATTTATTCAACTTGTCAAGGTCAAAGTAAACTTTTGTTCATTATTTTTGTCTTTTCATACCTATTCATATAAAGGTTTTTCAAATAACTTTTTCCTTTGTTTTTCTTTCATTGTGTCTTTTTTGGGGTGCTGCATACCTAGCTTTATACTTTTATGTTCCTGAACTATTTAGAATACGACTAGTTAACAAAATGGTATGACTAAACTTTCGTATCACATCTTTATCCTTTAATATATCGGTTTTTACGCTATTTGATGGTCTGCTACTTGCAGATTGAGCTGTGGAAGTGGAGGGTACTCTTAAAACCTGGTGCTCTAAAATTAGTTTTCGGTTAAGGTGGTGAAGCTAATGGCTACTGTAGTACTTTAGCGCAACAGCATTTGCAAAAGATAGTTGTTTAGTCCGCGTCCGACATTTTTAAACCCAAAGAACTTCAACACCATCTAGGCTCAAAACTTGCGTGTGCAGACTGTGTTGTTGATGTGCAGCAGTGAAATGGGTCCCTTGCTAAAACAGTTCACGCTGCCAACGTTCCAGATGTTTTTTGGGCTATTATAGTATAGTATAGCGGAATTTTAAAAATTCAAATTAAGGCCGAATTTAAGACCGGAATTCGCTACAAACCGGTATACCGCCCAGCCCTAGCTCTAGTCCCAAGACTCTTGTTGGCCCTAGGCAAAGAAGCTTCTCTGGGGGAACGTCCTCGTGTGGTGACTATCTGAATTACAAGACAACTGTAGATCATCCGCTAAATCTTTAAAAAACAATCCCTGGTCTTACAAGCTTCATTCGCTTCCGGGCAGTGTGTGATGGGAAAAAAAGGCGAGCTAGCGTGCCGGCGCATGCTGAGCTCACGGTGTTACGCGAGGGGCACGTCCTCGGGGGCCAAAGCCTCGATCTGGGGCCTCGCGATTCAACATTTCACATTGACAAGACACTTAAACTGATGCAGAGATCTTTCCCCTTCCTTCGAGACTCCTCGGCTCGGAGCCTTAAGTTTTCCCAGCCAGCTACTTCTTAACTTAACCTTTACCATCAATCAGACCCGATCCCTTCCGTTTCACTAACCTTGTTTTATTGTCTCATCAGGGTTTGAGCGGCAGCTGGTGTATCCGGGTCCCCTCCATAAGACTCATTACATCACCACATGTTTCATTTTATGATGGATTTTACCTTATCCATCACTCGCTAATGACCTCATACTCAAGGCGAACTTACAAGAGGAGTATTTTCCCTGCCGATGCCCAATTTTCATTAGCATATTTGGCAATAAAACAGTTGTACTTTCCCCCATTAATAATTCATCATCTTTATTTCCCCTCCTTCACAGAAGCGATTACACTTCGTGGCGGAGCTCGGGGTTTTTCGCCGGATTGTCGGACGTTCTTCGCTATAAGAAATTGATTCATTACCCACATTTTCAATTATGCATCATTGCAGAAAAAAAAAAAACCTAATTTAAAACCCCCAAAGGCAGATAAATAATTAAGTCCACCTCGGAGATCAACAGAAACACATAATGTGTTGCACCTCCGTCGATCGGTAATCAATGCCGTGTGTCGGTTTCCCCCGCTAGTGACTTTTTCGCGACATGACTCGCAAAGACAATTGATGATTTGATTGTAAGCCATTAAAAAAAGGTTCTTCAGGGTGGGGGGATTTTAGGGTGAAACTATCAAAAGCCAATGATGAAGGTTCAATACTTTTTCCACCTGCGGGGGAAGAAGTCAGTAGAACAGTTATAATGAGAAGGAGGTTGCTGGTTCCACCGCGGGCCACACTTCACCTCTAACCCCCTGAGAAGCGCAGCGGCAACACTTAACTGATACATCTGGACGCGTCAGCTCTTTCCGGAACTTTTGCGAGAATTAAAATAAGGCAGAAGACAGAATGCAGAAGTGAATATATAAAAAAAAAATGCTGTCAAAGCATTTGCCAAGCGACTACCTCGGAAAACCAATAATGACTAGAAGGATGTTTAATGTGCGTCAGACCTTAAAGTGCTTAATCTGCTAAGTTAACACCAACTTCTCTGACGACTCGTCTGGTTTTCCGGAGCCAAGACAAACACTAAAGAGCAGATGAAGCACAGTGGGTGGGACGCGGATGCCAATAACAACCAGGCAGTGTGCAGCTTTTTCCACCTCTGACTTCATCCAAGGTGAGTACCGCGGCTGAGTACAGTAACATAATGAATGCATCACTTCCTGTCCAGACTGCCCTTCATCCTTCCAAAGCCATGTCTGCCACTTGTTAACTACGGGAGATGGCCTGGAAAACACGATGGACGTGTGTTTACATATACACTTTATAAGTCCTTTGACAGGAACCGCTGCAACAAGTGAATGTACCATTTTGAGACAGAAACCTTGAGGAAAGGTAACAAGTTAGTTCTTATTAGCTGCGAGTTAAAGACCAACCAACCCAAAATCACTGGTTGTTATCAGTCTTAAGAAAGACTGGATTTTACTCATTTGACTGTGTCCAATTTTATTCCCTTGGACACATGATAGTTGAAAAAATACAGCAGTTGTAGATGTATCTGTTACCGGTAGAATTGTTAACTGTGGTAAACTTCAAGACGGTAATGGTTACGTGGTATTTTTAGGTAATTGTCAAACTGTTCTTTGACGATAACTCTCGGTGTACGGTGTACATTTTAGGACATCGTCAGGTATCAGACCAAATGGCTTCATCCTTCAGACGAAGCAGCCTTAGGCTTCAATACAAAACAATATAAGATAGATTATTAAATACCGGAAATACATGTGACGTCACACGTCAACATGCCATCGGATTTTGTAGTATAGTTATCACATGAA
The DNA here is from genome assembly GCF_982586985.1 of Callionymus lyra. Lineage (NCBI taxonomy): Eukaryota > Metazoa > Chordata > Actinopteri > Syngnathiformes > Callionymidae > Callionymus > Callionymus lyra. The sequence goes on from NC_141829.1 coordinate 18,238,718, forward strand.
TTTTGGTTTTCATTCGAAACAAAATTATACGTTTATTTTTTTTTCTATATGCTTTCCGATGTCCTTTTGGCTGATATCACATCGTTATCGCGTGCATTTCCGGTTTCATTCGCAATAAAAAGGTACCTTCTTTTTTTCCCCAGATACTATCTGATGTCGTTTTGTCTAATATCACGTCATTATCACATGCATTTCCTGTTTTATTTAAAATAGAAGGAGCGATATTTTTTGTTTCCAGACGCTATCTGATGTAGTTTTGTCTGGGGACTTTTATTTTGAAGGTTGACAAAGTTCGATCTGACGGAGGTTTGTCTGAGGCTGTTTTGTCTGAGGGATGAAGCCGTTTGGTCTGATACCTGACGATGTCCTAAAATGTACACCGTATCGGTGTCTTCTTATTGCCTGATGATGGATCAGCGTTTATGTTTCCTTCATTATTGGAATCTTCCTCGAATCGATAAACAGTGATTTTGTTTTTAATACTGGTTAAATAAAATGCTGAGGGCTTTTTTAAGCTGACTCAACTGTTTTGTTGAAGCATATTTGTTGTTTCTTTATGTTCTATTTATTTGTTTTTCACCAATAATGTGAAATGATTTCAGCGTGTTTGAATACATTTAAGAACATTTTGAGCATGTTGCAAAAACATCGCGATAATAATGGTAACCATGATCCTTTTTGACACAATAACTGTGACAGTAAATATCCATACCATTAAATCCATAGTTCTACACGAGTTAAACTCATGTTTTATGGTAATTAATTCTTTATCTGCCTGTCATGAAGGCCAAAAACAATACCTACAGAAAACAGTCCATGGAGCAAAAAAAGGCAAAAGAACATTGTATTAGATGTTTAGATGACAATACGTTTTCGGTATAGTGGGTACCGCCTTATCTGAGACCAAGGCATGACAAAGACAAAAAAATACCTGGATAAAGACGAAGACTAAAACCACAACTCCTAATACACACTAAAGTTGAAGAGTATTAGGATCATACTGGAAATAAATTACTACCGCACTGTCACTTGATATTTGTGGTGTGGACTGTTAGGAGGCGTGTCAATGGTTGTGTCGTCATTAAAGGTAAGGTAAAATAATCTTGGCCATATATGCTTCGAGGCTACTGATACGCCCCTGATACAGACACCAAGACAAACCCAAGATCAGGAATATGGGGTATCAAGACAGGTTATGTCAACTACAAGTAGGGCACTGCATTTCTGTACTTTTTGGAACCGACTAAGTCACGCTGGTACTAATGAGTACCAATTAAACACAACACTCTCAAAGTGTTTTATTTGTGGGTCCCTTGAGTCAGCAAAGTACTCATGGCTCCATGTTTTTTAGACGCAGAATAAACTCGCTGTACATGACAACTAAAAATACGTTAAGGAGTGGTCAGGGATGGATGATGCTTGAACGCTTCTTGAACCCTGTGAGCAAATATGTTGTGTGTTGAACATCGCTTAATCGATGTCAGATGACTGTGGATTCTCAGCAGAAAATCCACAAGAATTTTGTCTTATAAATGCAAAAGTTCATGTTAAGAATCAGCCTATAATCTTGAGCAAACATCACTTATAATGCAAAGTTTGTCCATAGAAGTTGTTTTTCTGTTATTTGCTTGTCTCTGGATCCCTTGGCGAGACCAGATGGATTTAAGGTCGATTTCTGACCATTTTAAAATCGAATTATTACTGAATTTTCTCAGACAAAATCTGGCCACAAAAATGGTCAACTAAGTGTTAAAGTCGGCGACGGATAGGAGTGGAGGTAACCCTGCTATGATCAATTCTCAGGTCAACATGTGGTTCCGGAAAAAAAAGAAAAAAGTCCAACTGGGCCCCTTCCTTCCTCAGGATCGGATATAGAGTTTCACAGGGGCCTCACATTAGACTGGGATAAATCATATTTGAAGGTCAATACAGACCTTTTAGAAATAAATACAACCGCTTTCACTGTTTCCATTTCAACACCAGCTTTATTATGTATGAGCTCACGCCAAAAAATGAGAGATATTAAGACGGGTTGACCTTCAAAGATGATCTTTGAAAAGGGAAAAAAACCTCACTTTGCTGGATTTTTGTGTCGATCTGTGTCCAAATGAGATGCGTTGATGAATATTGACTCACTCGAGCAAGCTTGTAGCCGACATTCTTCAATGACGAACGGGGCTTTATTCTTTCTTTTTGATAATATTATTTGATTTCGGTGATGAATATGAAAGTCAATATTTAATTGTGGTGGGAGAGAAGATGAATCTCAATTACACAGATATGTAACGTAATTGGGCTGAGTTAGTCTGAGCACAACCGCTTGAAGACGTAGCAGACAAAGTTGAAATTCAGCTGATGGCACGAGTAATTGTGCGATCATGATTCCTGTCAGACAGAGGCCGAAGAAAAAAAAACCCAGCGTGCGCGAGCCCGGCTTTAAGAAAACAACCGCTGGGTTCGCAATCACATTTGGCTACGGGGTGATTTCCAGCCGACGTGTTGCTCACACGTCTTGTTAAGTCCCCGATCCAAACATTTAGCTATTTTTCAAGTGTCTCAATTGCCAATCACAGATTTGCAGCACCAGCAATTCACTCCGAAAATCTATTACTTTAATGCATATTATTGAGCAGCTGTCCGGTGCTGCCAGCGATTACAAAAGCTTTTGTGTGTGAGAGACAGGACACCACTTGGCACGGGATTTGTTAGAATCAGTAGGAATTCAATCTCGCCGGGACGTCACAGATTTGGATCCCAAGAAAGAAAAAAAATCAAATATCATTTCAAATGGTTGGAATTATCTCTTCAAACTTTCATTTTTTTTAACTTTCACTCCAGTGTTCAATTGGTGACGATGCATCGTCGGTATTCAGTGGCAAGCGACATTCATTTAATTCAGGCACAGAGGAAACAGCTCTTTAGTCGTTGCGCAGACATCAGGGAGCATGGATTCCCAAATCCCTGAATCACATTACAAAGCAACATGCTTGAACACCAACAATCTGGCTTTGTTTACACAGCGTAGATTCGGAGGTGTTAGCTGGTAAGACTGGAGGCTCAACAACTCTGAGTGGGGAAAAAAAACTTTTGCTTAAGAATAACCTTATAGTGACTCCATGTCAATGCATTTGATCTCAGAAAACATCTTTGAAGCACCAGTGCCAAAATGGAAAAAGACCGTTTGAATAAAATCCTCTTTATGAAGGAAACTCTTCGGCAGGGCTTTAAAGTCAAAATAAATGTAGATACAAACCAATTTTTATGATTTCAAGGATATTGTTCTTTTTGTTAAAAAATACAAAAAGTCACTTTCTTCACCACTGTCATCTTCCTTAAGGAAGACCCCTATAACACTTCACAATACAATTCACTACATTACCTTTATAAAAAAACATATTTTATGATTAAATTAACGTATTATTTGGACCATAATGCATATTTAAAATCTTAAAATAGTATCAAGGATTATGACGAGAGGGATCTGCCCAACCGATGAACTCAGATACAAATATTTTGATTGGTTATCGGAAGACGAATAAACTGAAAAATTAATGTGTTAAACCTTAATGTTGAGATGGAGTTGAACAAAATTTGACTTGTCTATTTGTTTCACTTAATATGCCCTATAATACATTCTGCCAAAATAAAAAAAAATAACTATCACATAACAAAATGTGTGCATTAAAGATTATAGCGCTACATTTGAGCACCAGGACTTGAGTTTGGCACCTCGAGGTAATAGTGTAATAGAGTCTCAGTGGCATTAATATCACTGAGAGTGCCATCTAGTGGCCTTCCAAACTGTATCAACATCAGCTGCTTCATGAACCCTCATCAACCCTTCACTAGTATGTACGTATCAATCAAATCTGTGACTGACTTAATTTAAAATGACAAAAAAATGTAATTGATGAAATGCAAAGTATCAGAGAATATGTACATTTTTGTACTAATAATTTTTGTTTTTTTCAAAATGAAGCAATTTTGATTATGTATCAAACTACTATATATATATAATAATTGCATAGAGATCCAATGCACTTGGCCTTAGATTATGAGTGATCTGATCCAGCCTTACACCCCAGCTCGGGCTCTGAGGTCTGTGGATCAGAATCTACTGATGGTTCCTGAACACAGTTCATGACCAGAGGAGAGAAATCCTTCCAGACTGTTGCTCCCAAGCTTTGGAACGAACTTCTTCTTCCTCTGTGTTTGATGATCTACTGACTCCTTCAAGAATCTACAGAAATTTTTATTCGTGCATTTTTTGTTAACTTTCTGAGACTCCTGTGTTTGTCTAATGTGTTTTGGCCTTTTAAAGTATATATTTTAACTGTGTATTGTTTTTGATTGTGCTTTGTTACCCTGGTCTAGAAAGACGCTTTACAAATAATGACCTACCTACTTACTTATTTACATCCTGGCAGAGCAATTAGTCATCAGCATCACAGAGGCTTGTTTAGTAGATTTCTTTTTTAAATAGCTGCTAACATGCAGACACAGGCTATGTATGGTTGGTTTGGTTCTCTTAATAGAACACATGAGCTAAATAAGCATATTGTCTCTTTACCATGTTATCCATTTGGGCTTAATCCATGTGACAATGACATTGTTGATGAAATTGTTGTCAAATTAATTGTTTTTCTCATTTTTCCAATATAAAGGACACGTGTCCATATTGCGTTTGTGTTGTGTAGTATTCATGTGTTAATGTTATTATGTCTTTTGTATCTCTTGTCCCCTTTTAATTGCTCCGTTGAATGACAAACTGGAAGCTGATGCAGCTTTTTCTTTTTCCTGTCAAGATAGTTTTTTGACAAAATGACACCGAAATCATTGCTGTGTGACTCACCTAGCAAAGCCCCTCATGCACACCTGCTCACACACACAATGTATCCCCTTATACTGACAGAATATTACTTACACAGCAGACATTTTCTCATAAAAAAAGAACACTTACATTCTAAGTTGTTATATTATACAATGTTTATTTTTGCACCGTGTAGGACTGCAGGATTTGTGTGGACAATATTAAAATTTGCTTTTGTGAGTTTAACCTTTTATATGAATATCAAAACATACAAGAAAATTATAAATACATATACAAACCAGAAGTCCACGATACAATTTATTATAAAATAACTTCAAATTAATTTAAAAAAGGTTAAAATTCTTCCATAAGTTCCATCAATTTAGGGTCAAACAGTGTAGATATAAAGGGATTCAAAAGTATCAACAAAATATATAATGAAAATATTTCTTAAAATAAGTAAATGAAAGAAAAACCTTACATATTAGTGTAGTAAGAGCAAAGACATTCCTTAACCAGAATTGTGTTTCCATCTGTGTGGTATATCTTGATATATTACATAAGATTATTCCTGAAAAATGTAACAAATTGAATTTTACAAAAACTCTATATTACAGTAAGACAAAGAACATGTTATTTATAGCATAAATGTATTGCCCATGATTGTTCTGAATTTTTATAAAATACTGCATATAAATCATTCCGAAAAATGTGTAAGGGTAAAAAAGTATAGCAATATAAAAGATCTACAGGTTACTGGGAATTGGTGCCCACCAGTGCTTTGGGGTGATTTAAGTACAAATTATATATATATATTACACAAAACATATTAATGAAAGATAGACCAGAATATACAAGAACTCTTAACAGTAGTAAAACAGGGATCAATAAAGTTTTACCTTACCTTACCTTACCTTAAATAATAGACAATAAGCACATTGTTAAGGTGGTTAAAAGCATTATAACTATATTGACTTAAAATATTAATGATAAAGTATTTTGATAGAGGGAATGTTTTTTTACTTGACATGGATTTGCAACCATTAGTTTGGTAGTTTTTGAATAAGATTTAAAAAAAAAAGAAAGATTTATGGTCCCTTTTTTACGCTTCATTAATTGGAGGACGGTGCCTATTACGCCGTATAGTCACCGCTCTTCATTGAGTACCATGCGATTAGTTTTGACAACCCAACGCCTTTTTTTCAACGCAATGCATTTTTGACTTAAACTGGCGATCCGATAAATTGTACTGCCCGAAAAGCAACCAGTATCGGATCAAATCTGAGCAATACAAATCATGATATAGGGTTTTGTGATTCTATGATTTTTATAAAAAGCATTATTCATTCATTTTCCCCCACTTATATTAATCCCAGCTACCAGGGGGTAGAGGCACGTACACACTGGACATATCAACCCATGAACCACTCACACACTCACTAAAAACCGACGGGCAATTAAGAGTTGAAAAATCCTCTGTATGCTCAAGGAGTGCCTAAGAACACAGAGAGCCGAGAGTTTGCTTCGAACCAGCCTCGAGATAGAATCAAACCTGCAACCCTCCTTTAATACGTCAAGGGAGACTTTCCAGGGAATAGTACCACCATGAGGAAATACTATTACTGTAGCCCATGTGGATACTTGTCGTACAAGTGCTTCCTTTGAGTCCTTTTTTAGTGTGAAACAAGAATATTTGAAGGACTGACAACACTCGCAAATGTATATAGAAGTCAAAACAATATTGAAGATAATCTTTAAAGGATGATATTGACCAAGAATCCATAAAAAATACTAAATGTGAAAATAGGACGTAAGTATCATGAGTTTCCAACATCCTCTAACATCACATTTCAGAAGATAAAATCACCAGAAAAGCGATAAATAAAGGACAAAAGTGAAGTTTAAGTTGAAGACACAGGAATAAGTAAAATACTTTTTTTAATTGAACCCGTCGTACCCTCACACGGTGACACCTCGGCTCCAGAAATGATCCTCAACCGGGGAATTATTGCCAGGACCCATCAGTATATCATCAACCCCCTGAAAAGGCTTTACATCTCGAAAACAACCTTGGGTTGAGTTTCCCTATCTTGAAAGGTGAAGTCACCCACCGAAAGATCAAGGACGTTTTCGGGGGGTTTTCCTCGTTCTCAAATGATACTAAAAAAGCCTGAGAAAAAAAAAAAGTGTCTTTTTTAATCTGTGGTTCCGTCCAGTCAGCAATACTGACGCTCACAGTGACCTGCCGGGGGTCGGCGTGCTCAATGTTAGATGGACACAAGAGATAAAGAGAGTCACAGCAGAAGGGAAAAAAAACTCACAACCGTTGCTATTAGCTTTTGGGACAAAAAAAAAGAGAAAAAAGCTTCAGATTCATGCAGCGAAGAAGAAGAAAAAAAAACACAGACATGCCGCTTGGCATTCAACAATTCAGCCGACACAAAGCAAATTAATAACAGAATGATTAGACTAACAACCAGCTTTGGTTGTCGGAAGATATAAGGAAATTATCATTAAGGTTCCATTTAAGCTCAACTAAGACTCTCTCGGCTCTCTTGAAAAAGAAGCTTCAAGAGCCTCATTTGTTCCAAAGACACTGGAAATGATCAACTTGACACAAGTTTTTTTAAATAATAATCATCTTCTAGAAAAAAAAAAAGAAGCAGCTTCTGGAGTTGCTGTCCAATATTTTGGCACATCAAATAATGGAAATGTTGCCCACATTTTTCTTGCATCTTTTCTTTTTGGAATCCAAGATCTCACTTGGTTTCAGGACAGATGGAGACAAAAAAAATAAAGGATCTTTATGAATTTTCTGTGTATGGGAAAAAAAAGAGGGACTCGCACTTGTTCCATCCAACACACCGATGATCACCCAATGCTCCTTGAACGCACCACCAAAAAACATATGCTCCGGGAATGCCAAGTTTTTTTTTTTTTTTTCCCATTTTCCACCAACCCGGGACTTGACTGCGCCACCTGAGCGCACCCCCGGTCTTGGGTCTCTTACCTTCCTGCTGGTCCGCGTCACCCGCTGGAAATAATCCCGAGAAAATGGCTAAAAAGACGAGTAGAAAAAACTCGGACATGTTTCACGGAGGAGCGGGGGATTTTTTTTTTTTTTTTTTGGAGGAGGAGGAGGAGGAGAGAGGGAGCCACGGTCCTTCTCCTGGTCCTGGTCCGGGGTCCAGTCTTTCCCCCGCGGTCTCTCTTCTTCCGCCGCCACCGTCGCCGCCGCCCGCTTAGTCAAAGCGCGGGTGTGTGAGGTGATGTCCAGTGCGGAGGAGAGCTCCCGCGACTCATGCACGCCGCCGCGAACACACGCAGGAATGAGACAGGGAAGGATGAGGGGAGGCAAAAAAGAAAAGGGAGAGAGAGAGAGAGAGAGAGAGAGGGAGAAGGGGAGGCGTGATGCGATTGTAGGAGGATGAAGAATGAGTGTGTTTCCTGTCTTTTCTCAATGATTTAACGTCGGAAAGGTGGGAATTCATCAGATGGTTGTTTTTTTTCTGGGTGTCAGGGTGACGCGCCGGGTACTGACAAAAAAAAGAATTAAAAAAAAGAAAAAAGATGAAGAGTCAAGGAGGAGGAGAAAATATTCTACTCAGCACTGACTTCAAGTTTATTTTTCCCTTCCAGATATTGAGAGTGGCGACTGGATGCTTTATTCATTCCATCGTCTGCTCTTTAGACCTGGACCAACATTTTTGGCCCCTTTGACTTTAGGGCCCTCGTGATGTCAAAGTGTAATCATGTATAAATGGTTCTAATGCATTAACGAATGTATTTTGTATTTATTATTCATTTACATTTTCACACTTATTTCCTTTTGAGTATAATTTTTCGAGTATATATTAATCCTTCTTGGGTTTTTTTCAAGTTAGTTGAAGAAATGTTTGGAAAAAAACTCATCTATACAAGAATAAAATTGAAGCGGAGTCTACTGACTCCTTTAAGAAACATCTTAAGACGTTTCTATTTGTTAAGGCTTTTCCTTGATTTTCTGGAACTCCTGTGTTGTTCTCAGTATTATCTTGATCTTTAAAGTATATATTTTATTGAGTATTGTTTTGATTATTTAAGCGCTTTGTGACCCTGGTCTGGAAAAGTGCTATACAAATAAAAATGACTTACTTACTTACTTACTTACACTTATTTCCTTTTGAGTATAATTTTTCAAGTATATAATAATGCCTCAAAGTATTTTTTTTTAAGTTAGTTAAATAAATGTTTGAAAAAAAACTCATCTATACAAGAATAAAATTGAAGCGGAGTCTACTGACTCCTTTAAGAAACATCTTAAGACGTTTTTATTTGTTCAGGCTTTTCCTTGATTTTCTGGAACTCCTGTTGTGTTATCAGTTTTATCTTGACCTTTAAAATATATATTTTGTTGAGTATTGTTTTGATTGTTTAAGCGCTTTGTGACCCTGGTCTGGAAAAGCGCTATACAAATAAAAATTGCTTACTTACTTACTTACTTACACTTATTTCCTTTTGAGTATAATTTTTCGAGTATATATTAATCCTTCCTGTTTTTTTTTTTTAGTTAGTTGAAGAAATGTTTGGAAAAAAACTTGTATATACAAGAATAAAATTGCAGCTTATTTAGCTTAATAAATGTCACGGCCTAATGACGCATGTCCTTTTTTTTTAGGGATTTTTTTTCGTCTTTCTTTTTGCTTGACGGCCCCTAACAACATTCACAGAATTTAATGTGACCCTTGAGGAATTGTAATTGCCCACCCTTGGTTTTTAGCCAAAGGAGTTACTGAAGTCATATCTCAGCCATTCAACCTCCAAACAAGCTGATGTATGCGCTTTGATTAGGAGACGTAATTGGAAATGAAATGGAGCTCCAGAGCAAAAAGTCAAGACGGAAATGCTTTTTCGAGCATTTGAAATAGAATTGGTGACATTCAATAGGACAACAGGTGGCAGAAGTATTGTGGGACTCCGTTATACCATGAAAAATACTGAATTATAATGTGTGTCCCCATAAAAATGTAGGCAACATAGTCAAATGAAGTAGGATTTTCGGATGTTAAAACCAAACCTTTAACTACGATTTTGATGTGTAATTTCGCGACCTGGTGATGACATCTTCGCGACACAGGTCGAGTCGAGTTTCGGGAAATTCGAACATAGACTAGTCTGAGGCATTTTCAAGTCTCTTTCAGTTCTCGGAGAGTTCCCCCTGGTAAGATAATAACTTAACATGCATTCATTTACACTGGACTGAACATACCTGTACTCATATCTATTTATACATCTTAATATTTTGTATATTTCAGGATTAAAAAAGTATTTTTACATGTTTATAGATTTATTTTATGTCTTGGACATTTTAGAATGTTGCTTTACCAGCTGTAGAAAATTGTAGTAAATTGAACCAAAGCAAGTATTTATGTTTTTCTGATTCTAATCATTTATGAGTTCTTGTTCTTTTTTTAAAAAAAATGATAGATGGACAAACTTCATGATTATACCTGTTGAGTCAAATTCGGCAAACAATTTTCAGATAATGGATTCTATTTTTGTGTATTTTAAATTTTCAGAGGGACTGATAGACAGCAACAAAAATAAAACCTTCTTGGAGCTCTAGTAAATATACATAATTTGGTTTTAATTAGTGATGATCTGATGAAGCTTCGTGAAGCAGTGTCATTATTTTCAGAGTCCACTAGATGGCGGTCTGTGATCTATTTTAATTTGTTTTGAACAACTGTTTAAATTAATCACCACATCATTTTGGCGCCTCCTAATGACTTCTAAACAACATGACACTGCTTCATGAAGCTTCATTAGACCATCACTAGTTTTAACTTGAGATGCAGCTGATGGTGTATCATGATACAGTTGTTTGAAAGACCACTAGATGGCACTCTCAGAGAAAATGATGCCAGGTTTGATAGTAGAAGAAAAGCAGAGTGACCTTTTTAAAATGGCGACAGTTAGAGGCTGTATCATGATACCTCATCAAACCATCGCTAGCCTATCCCATACAACACACTACACAAAAACCACAAAATATTTAAACCCTTCCAGACTTCCATATCGGACTAGCAACATAGTGACAAGAATGACTATTAGACATAAATCATTTAATGCCATACATTTACCATTGAAAATTGCAACTTGTTAAAATCTTACTGAATTTGAATGTTGATTTAAATTGATAGATTTTTAATGAATCACACAAATAAACTCAAAATGATTTCAATTATTGGTGCAAAATGGGCAAAAACTTTCCAATAAAAAATGTATCATTTTTCATTTTAATCTTCCAGTAAGACTAATAAAAAGAAGTAAAAACAAAACCCTCTTGGCGCTTTACTTAATTGACATAATCAATTTTTGGTTTTAAAACCACGAGTAGAAACTCCCAGAGCTAAGCATCTAAATACTAAGAACCCAGAATTAAAAAAAAAAGATAAAACCATGATAAGCCAAAAGCTAACACGCCCTAGCAACAGCTAACCAGGTACATATCAACTCTTGGAAATCATCAGTTAAATCCCATTATTCACACTGTATAGTACCTTATAAGGGTCATGGGAGACTGGGGTTTATCCCAGCAGATCAGGGCAAGACGCGGGGGAAACTCTTAGCAGGTTGCCATAGAGAACACTTTGCCATGATAAGGTAGCCGTATAAATGTTTTTGTGGGTGTTTTTGATGAGTTATTTAGTTCTTTGTGGTCCAACTCTTGATGGATGACCCTCAGAAGAGTCCGACCGCTGAACAATGCTTTATTTTTGGAGCTGAGTGTTGTCAGAAATTGTAAAAGCTGCACACTGGACGCACACACAAAACTGGGCAGCAGTTACAGAAAAGCAGAAGCAAGTACGGTTCTGCCTCGGAGATCCTCGCGAATAGCAACAGTGGAGAAAAGAGCCACAAATGGGTCCGTTGGTTTAACGGTTACAGTGCAGAGAGCCGACTTACTTTCGCTTTCTCCACACGTTTTTGAGCCCTGTGGCACAGTTCTGCATCGCCCCCCAATTATGACCACTTTCAAGCACCGGCTTGAGACCCTAATTTAGAGACAACATGATTCTAGAGACTAGAATCAAACTGTCACGTTAACTTGAAAGATCTTTTAAGTTTAATTCTTAAGAAGTAATAAATGAATAGCTTGTTAGCTTGTTGACGTGAGCCTAATGCTGTGTCCCAAATCACGCACTTCTGCACTTACACTTAATATTTTGAGTGCACAAGCGCATCCCAATGAGCAGTGTGCGAAAATGTAGTGCGCGATGAGCACTCAAATGGCCGGAAAATTGAGAGTGGATCGATGGAGACTTCCCACCCTCAACGACAGCCATCTTATTGACGTAGATGACGCTACACGCTAGCTACGTAAACTGACGATGCGTTTTCGGAGCAGATCCCGGCGCAAATCTCAAAAAAACACAAATTCTTCCACGAAACAACAATAATAACACAATGAAACATAACTTAGTAACTTGTTTTAATTGGAGAAAGGTGCTGTAAAGTGTGTGCGATAGGGTTCAAATTTCTCGTTGCAATCAGTGTTAAAAAGTAGCTCTCAAGTCATTTCCGGTAAGTGTGTAGCATCAGCGTTGGATTTGAGACAGTACTACCCTGTCCAAATTTGCGCCAAGTACGTGCACTATCTTAATGTGTACTTGTGCACTCGGATAAGTATGCGATTTGGGACACAACGTCAGTCAAATTCATATGAATCATATGCTGTGTCTCAGCATGCATCAGGATAGTGTACGTACTAGCTAGTACGCAAACTCTCGACAGATAGTACGTCTCAAATCAAACACTGTTGTACGCACTGACGGGAAATGACGCGACAGCTTCTTCTTCTACTACTATTTAACGATGATTGCAACCAGCTGTAGGAACACTATCACCGACACCTGCTGGCAGCACGTTTTGTTTGGATCAAGAAATATGAGAAACGAAAAATATTACATGAAAAACTTACAGTACATCGGTATAAAGATAAAATATATTAACCGAGGGGGTTTCGCTCGAAACGTTTTCTCTTGCCGCCTCCATTTGAGTGGTAGTCAAGTAACTTTTGTTTACAACGTCAACGTCACTAAGATGGCAGCCGTTTAGGGTAGAAAGTGTCCATCGATCCATACTCAGTTTTGTAGGAGTTTTAGTACGACAATTTAGTGTGCATGGCGCACACTACATTTCGCATACTAAGAATTGAGTTATGAAATAAAAAATACTACATTTAAGTACGCAAGTATGCGATTCGAGACACAGCTCTCGTCTATAAGGAAAAATAAAGTGTTGAAACTAAAATGAAAAGTATTCTGCAGCTGCGATCATTCTACCCGGGCTAGATGTCCACACTTTGCTGAAAACATCAATGTTGCATAGCGTACCTGTCAATCAACCTTAAAAGATTCTCCAAAATTTGCCACGTAATCTCGGGGCTTCGCTTTAGCTCCAACCTTGAGAACTGCTGAGGTTTTTTTTCCCCCCCAAGTATAATCCTAAAGACAGACAGTGCAGCAATTGAAATACATGACCTCCTTGTTCCTCCGGCAGAACAGGTGGAGCATGGCAGCAGCTTCCAAGACTCCTTGAGAGTCTCCAGAACTGGAAAAAAAAGCCCTGATCTCATTATGCTGAAACCTTAAGATACTTTGCTGGGTTTGATGTACTACATGCATCTTTGACTGTAGACAGAGGGCTTTAAACTAATGTCTAAAGACGGCCAAGAGAAAAGGGAAAGGTTTGCGATTTAGCAGGGAAATGTTACATTGACGTCAAACTAACTAGTTTAGCTGTGATTCTAGATCAACAGCTGCACAAGTATTAGAGAAAATAACATAATTCTTATTTAATGAAAAAAAAACTACAGGACAAACCATGGCCGGTCAGTTTGGTACTAGTACTTATTACCACTTTAGTTTTCCACTCATTCCTGTACCTTAGCTTAGCATCCCTTAAACACATTTTGTTTTCTATTTTTTTTCTTAGGGTTTATGTTTGTGTTGGAAGAGGACAACGTTTATAACGATGTAATAGATTTTCCAAAATTTTGGCAAAATAAAATCTGATTCAGTTTCAAAAGTATAGGTTCGGCGAAAGCGTCAGATTAAACCCAAATAGCCGTCCTATTCAAAAAAGCTATTTTCTAGAAAGCGTTGAAAAATTAATCTTGCATTTTCCCCCAATTTTTTAGGAAATAACAAAAATGTTTTATGCTAATAACTACATAAAAGTTTCGTTGGAATGTTTTCCTTATATTTACTCCAACGAAAAATGGACATTGTCTCAGAGGATGCATCGTATATTTTGAATTTCTGTTACTTTATTTTTAATTCAAAGGCAATTCTGTACCAAAAGAATCCTAAGACAAGATATAAACAACTTTTTTAGTTAACAAAAGCAGCATTTAAGGCACATTAATGCATTTGGGTTGTCGTCTAAGAAGTCGTGAGTTCAATCCAAGCCCCTGGATAAGATTGTGATGAGCAACCTAGTTGCACGCTGCATCGCGGCCTACTCCCACCTGTCTGTAATGGTCCGCTCGAGAAAAGCTTCTGTTAAATACAATTTGACTCAATATTGTAGTTTTTTTTAAACCTTCTATGACTTCTATATTAATGTCAATTAAAAAAAATATTTCTAAACTGAATGATTTCAAATGAATAAGACCTTTTTTTATTTGTTAATGCTTATGTTTCCAAGCAGGTTTATTTTTTTTTTCCACATTCTGAGATGACAAATTGAATTTTTCCAAATAAAAATGACTTGTTATTTTGTATTTATAATTTGAAACGATCATGGAAACACTTATATTTCCGTTATTTCATTTACTAAATAAACCTCATGTTTTTTGTGGGAGGAAACCGGAGGGAATCGTAAAGGAGAACCAAACACTAACCATCACTGTGCGTCTATATTCTCATTGTGTTTAGGAATAACGTCCTTTTGTGTTACAGTTGAATGTGACTGAACAATTCAGTGTTTTGTTTGTGTCTTGACTCCAATATCTACCCGTAATTAGCCCGTCCAAATGTTCGATAGGAATCGAGTCGCTCTGAATTTACCACCTTGGTAGTGAAACACAATGTGTCCTGCGAGCTCATGTCACGAGCAGACGAGTGCGGTCGTGCAGGTCGGACTCGAGCTCGTGTCAGAAGAGCGAGTGGCAGGCGCGGCAGTACAAGGCAAAGGCCAGCGACGCCTAATAAGGCATTCATGTTTCCCGTGTCACTCGGTGGAAGCAGCCTCTCGGTGTCGCATCAGTCAATACGTGGTGAGAGGTTGGACAAAAACACACGGCGTCAGTGTCGGTTAATTCTGTCCATCTTTAGTTGTTTATTTATTTATTTATTTTTGACCGGATGATTGAAGAGTGAAGTTGACCTTGTTTTCTCAACAAGCGTCATGTTGCCTCACAATGGTCAGTCCTGGTTGAATATCCATCAACTCACAATACATCTCAAAATGCACTAGAATTCAAACACACACTCACTCATAAATGCACACACACCTGCTCATAGAAAGAAGATGAATTATTGAATTATGTTATTTATGTTTTAATTAAGTATTTTAATGCTTATTTTTATTTAATTTATGTTCATGTTGACTTAAGGTGAAGCAAATATATTTTTACTTTTTAAAATATTAATTACAATTTCTTTTGAATAAATCTTGTTAAAAGTTAAATATTGATTGTACATTTTTATATTTGGAATCTTTTCTTTTGCTTTCTCGGAAATAATCAAATTCATATATTATTATATATATTTTTACAGACATTGTTTAACAGATAGTTTGGAGGAAAAAAAAAAAATATATAAACTATAAATTGAGTAGAAATTTAGGTAATGCTACAAAGTTACATAATAGAATAACAATAGAATAAAGAATTGTTACAAGAAAACTCTGAATACTTTATTGTCCTTTAAATGTAATCAATGTTTTTTAATTTTATTTAAATTTAAATTTTCTTGGATACAGCGCTTTTTTTTATCAGTTAAATGTACAGCTATCAATTAAAAATGTATTAGTTTTGTACTGGTGAAGCAAAATGGAACATTTCTATTGTAAAAGCATTTTAAAATCTGTCATACAATTGTAAATAAACGACTTTCTTTTAAAATTCCAAATATAACAGAGTGCGCCCTCTAGTGGGCACTAAATATAACGACATTGTGTCATGAGGTGTTAGCTATTCCAATTTCATTTTCAGATTTGTTTTTCATGACATTATTGAGTAGAAAATAAATGTTAAAACTGAAGTCTGAAGGTTGAGAAAAAACAAATTGTATGCAACTTGAATTATATTGTTTCTAAACTAGAAAGTTCCAGGAACGTTCAAATATATCTTCAGAGACCTTGATATAGTTTGTATTCCATATGGTTTGTCACCTCCCCACCCCTCCAGGCACACACACCTAAGGTCTGATCACATGATTTATCTTTGTAGACAAGTACACAAATGTGATTAATCTCACACACACAGACACACACACACACACTCGTCTGAAACACTAGACACATTCAAACAGACCTCTTTGGCTGTTTGGAGCGAGTCCAAAGGGGGCGATTATCACCGTTGTCGGCTGACGAGTCACAACGTGGAAACAAAAAAACCTCAAACTCTTCTTCATTAAGAAATGTTTAAATGTACAGATGTAACCTGCAATCATTGAATCTAAAGCCTTCAGTGTTCCCTTTTTTTTTTACGATTAGAATCATAAAATTGTGTCAATATTTGTCTTAATAAAAATTGCTTTTCCCAGCTTTCTTTAAACAAAAATCCACATATTCATAATATTACTTCGAATCGATTTTCTCCAATGACACAGCAAATTAAACATCAATGTGGGTGAAAAAAAATGTCCCTTTTTTATTTCTATACTCGCTCAACAAATATTGATTATTTCAAGTGTGTTTTTCTTCCAGAGAAATCAATCCACAACAGAAGCCTCTTCAACATACTGTAGTTATAACACTTGATATTTCCTTCCTTCTTTTCATGGAAACATGTTTTTCTCTCTTTTTTTTTCCATCAGGTCGAGTGACTCTTGTAAAGAAAAGCACATTTTTGCCTATTTTGCTATATTTTAGAAACTCAAAACCATTATATTTTACAGCAAAATCCACTGGATTGAAAATATTTTTCATTCTACTATTTTTCTTTCCTTCAAACTAAGCCAACAGATTTCTCTCCCAACCGAACACTCCTCTGATCTGATGTCTGACTTACTACTGCCATCTAGGGACATGAATTATTTCCATTGAAGCACAATTAAAAAGCATCACATTCAAGGCAGGACAAAACATTTTCCAATGCATAAAGATGGCAGTTTTCTCTTTAAAAAAAACAACAAAAAAAAACACACACCACTGCTTTTCCATGTGTGACTGACTGCTCGGTCAGATTCATTTTGTTCCGGTCTCCCAGTGGACGACGGGGTTGAGAGGAGTCGTCGCACGGATGGAACTTTCTCTCCGTGTCCATGAAGCTCTTACGGCTTCAGCGCCACTAAATAATGAACTGAATCCGATGCCCGACGTCGCGGGGACACCTTGATGCTGCCCTCAGCTTAGTGCCATGCACGGCTACCCAAATGTCATGTCACCTTATCTTATGTGCCCTTGAGTGAGAGGGAAATCAGATACGAGCTGTGTTTACTGAGTCACCTTGGAAGCTGGAAGATAATAAAAAAAGTGCAGCTAATATGAAAATAATTCTTTTGTTGCTAGATATTTGTAAAATCAAATACAAGCTGTGTTTCTGTATCTACTTGGAAATGGGTACGACATTAAAAAAGTCAATAAAACAAAATATTTGACTAAATAATATACTATTTCTCAAATAGATTTTGTTTTTACTTAAAAGAAAATTTAAAAACGAAAGCAATGGAAACACGTTTTTGAGGTTCCATTTTTACCTTACGAAGTTACAGGGCTCCTTTAATAATTTACCAGAGCTTTGGTCTGGTGAAGCTTCATGAAGAATCATAATATTGTTCTAGTGTTGGTTTGGTGAAGCTTCATAAAGCATTGTAATATTGAAGTAATGCTGGTCTGGTGAAGCATCATAATATTGTAGTAGTGTTGTTCTGGTGAAGCTTCATGAAGCATCATAATATTGTAGTAGTGTTGTTCTGGTGAAGCTTCATGAAGCATTGTAATATTGTAGTAGTGTTTGTCTAGTGAAGCTTCATGAAGCATCATAATATTGTACTATTGTTGGTCTGGTGAAGCTTCATAAAGCATTGTAACATTGAAGTAATGCTGGTCTGGTGAAGCATCATAATATTGTAGTAGTGTTGTTCTGGTGAAGCTTCATGAAGCATCATAATATTGTAGTAGTGTTGTTCTGGTGAAGCTTCATGAAGCATCGTAATATTGTAGTAGTGTTTGTCTAGTGAAGCTTCACGAAGCATCATAATATTGTACTATTGTTGGTCTGGTGAAGCTTCATAAAACATTGTAATATTGAAGTAATGCTGGTCTGGTGAAGCATCATAATATTGTAGTAGTGTTGTTCTGGTGAAGCTTCATGAAGCATCATAATATTGTAGTAGTGTTGTTCTGGTGAAGCTTCATGAAGCATCGTAATATTATAGTAGTGTTTGTCTAGTGAAGCTTCATGAAGCATCATAATATTGTACTATTGTTGGTCTGGTGAAGCTTCATGAAGCAGTGTTATTTTTTTCAGAGTCCACTAGATGGCGGTCTCTGCACTGTTTTCCTTTGTTTTGAACAATTGTTACGTCACATCATTCTTAAACTGATGGCGCCACCTACTGACCTCTAAACAACATGACACTTTTTCATGAAGCTTTGTCATACCATCATTACTAAGTCAGTGACACACAATAAAAATAACTGTTTGAAGCAACATATAATAGAGTGCCATCTAGTGGGCTCTGAAAACAAGTGCTTCATGAAGCTTTATGTTACTGGTAAAAAAAAAAAGCTTTTAAATAATTTATTTTGTATTTATTAATAATGTATGAAAGATTTTCTTTATTGACAAAACACAATTTTCTCTCAAGTATTTCTTATCTTAAACAGGCCTGAAGAATTTTGCCGTATTATTATGGAAAATAAACACAAATGTACTAATTATTTATCATTAAATTAAGTTTCAATTTACTTATTGAATTAAAATCTAAAAACAACAAGCTTTAAAAATAACTTCAGCGTTAGTTACGCTACAACAAAAAGTTGAAAAATTATTTGGTAGCTTTTAGAAACAAATTCTTCATTTCTAAGTTAAGAAACTGTATCATGAAACAGGCCACTAGATGGCGCTCCCAGTGACAATAACGACAGGTGTTTATATCATTTCTCATGTATTGATTAATAACGAGGGGCGCACAGGAGTTTGTATCCCGAAAATATACATATAGAGTAGAGTTTGATTGGGAACTTGGGAAAATTCTCCATAGGTCCTGTCCAGGGTGTCCCCCGCCTCTCGCCCGAAGAAGCAGCAGAAAATAAACGAGTGAATCATTGATTAAAAATACCTGAAATATGGTCTACATTTTCAAAAGATCATTCAAAAACATATATATGTATATATATATATATATGTTATAACAAAAACCATATGTGTTGTAAGAAGCCAACGAAGAGCTCCTGCTGAGTCAGCGTTATAATGATATTATTATTCACGTAATGTCGGGGTTTTTTTTTTGCAGATGATGCTATTTTTTTTTTGCTGTGTTTATCGGCAGAACCTTGAAGGTCGGTCCGTGGAAATAATATCAACATTTTATCTGGTTCGCGCTGCTAATAAAAGGTTGGAGAGCCATGTGTTCTAAAGAGGGTCATAATAGCAGGTTCTAGGATGAGAGCCCAGCAGGGGGTCACGTGGAGAGGCCCTCCAGGGAAGTGTGGGAACAATCGAAAAGCAAGAAGTAGCTGTTGTGTGATGTCGGGGAGAGTCGGCTGCCGGGTATCGGAACCTAATGAGGCCGTTCTCTCCGAGCTCCTGATTGAGATTTAAGAGGTTCGGGCAGGTGGGGCTGAAGGTGGGGGAGTTTCAGGAAGTGAGTCATCTGACCTTTGAGAAAGATTTTCACCTCCATGGATTCCACGCGGAGCGTATTAGCCGGAGATGTACGAGCGCTTTTGATTTGATCGGCCCTGATTAGCGGAGATGTGGATGAAATTTGAGGCCGGCTCGCTGGACAATGATGATGGAGAGACGAGAGAAATCGTCATCATGGACGACCGATGAAGTGTTTGTCCTTCACGTCGAATGGGTGAATTAAACCTTTAAAATTAAGCTTTGAATTGAAATGTAATTTATTTTTTGTAAGAACTTATTTATTTCATTAAGCAAGTGAAATCAACCGTTTCTACGGTTAAAGGTTGAATATGTTTTAATTATTTATTTATTTCAACATGTTGATGGATTTACTTAGTTTTTATTAATTAACTCAATTTAATAAGTTGTATATTTAAAGATTTAAGAAATTAAATATTTAAAAAATGTTTTTGACTTATTAACATGTAGAGTTTGATATTCTACTATTCTTAATTCTTAATTCAAAATAAAGTTGCTATTATGGTGCAACCAATCAATCACAGATCAAGTAGCTAAGAAATAAGAATTCTGTCAGAATAATTTTGGGAATAAATTCTGTCTGTGCATGAGGGGCTTTGTCAGGCGAGCTGCTGGTTAACATGTTCCTGTTTACTAAACATATCTAGTTTTCTACTGGCCATCATGCCTTTATGTAGTTAACACTTTAAGGGCCTTTACTAGTACTTCTGCAGAAAGGGTTACGGTTTAACAAGTAACTTTAAACTGCTTTACTGTCACTAGTTCACTAGTAAACATATTGGATCAAACTAGTTCACTAGTGAAAATATTAGATCATACTAGTTCACTAGTAAACTTATTAGATCAAACTAGTTCATTAGTTAACATATTCAATCAAACTAGTTCTGGAGTAAATATATATTCAATCAGATTAGTTCACTAGTAAACATATTGGATCAAATTCATTCACTAGTAAACATATTTGATCAAAATAGTTCACTAGTAAACATATTCATTCAAACTAGTTCACTTTTAAACATATTTGATCAAACTAGTTCTGCTGTAAATATATTCAATCAGATTAGTTCACTAGTAAACATATTCAATCAAACTAGTTCTGGAGTAAATATATATTCAATCAGATTAGTTCACTAGTAAACATATTGGATCAAATTCATTCACTAGTAAACATATTTGATCAAAATAGTTCACTAGTAAACATATTCATTCAATCTAGTTCACTAGTAAACATATTCATTCAAACTAGTTCACTTTTAAACATATTTGATCAAACTAGTTCTGCTGTAAATATATTCAATCAGATTAGTTCACTAGTAAACATATTTGATCAAACTAGTTCACTAATAAACATATTGGATCAAATTCATTCACTAGTAAAAACAATCTACATTTTTTTTATTTGTAGCCTTTTAAATCCAATTTAGAAATCTTGGTTTAAAGTGCCACCATTGAAAGTTTCATCAAGTAGATCGGTAATCTTTTAGTATTGTCTAGTAGAAACTATTATAGCAACGTTTTTATATAAAACAATTTGAATAATTTTGAATTAAAATATTAAATTCAACCATTCATGTTCTAATGGCATAACCTAGTCAACCAAAACTAACCAATCCCACGCAGAATCAACATTTAATCGATGTACTTTGCTATCTGGGTAGTGAGCTCAATTCAGGTTTGACCAGTTGCAAGATTTTTGGAAAAATCACTTGTTAACTCATGTCTGTTTTTCACATATTATATCAACAATATGGAATAAATTGTCAGCTGGCTTTCCAAAGGCGAGTTCAAATGTGAGCAGGAATGTATTTCAATATATTTTTGTTGAAACCATTGAATTATTTGTTCACTTTTTAACATTTAAAACAAAAACAAACAGGTGGATTGTTGGTCTTGTTCCCACCTTTACGTCAGCACTGATGCCACTCCAGCAGCATACCTAGTAAACAGAGGTAGAACACTCCAATAGTACAGCGAGCGTCAACAAATCCCTCTTATAGCCGACGAACAGGCGACGCCGAGGCTGTTTAGCTCCTCACACGTATTCACCCGAGCATTATCATCTCCGTCCAATTCAATTTCCAGAGAAGCTTTTCAGCCAGCATCTACCTGCGTCCCCCACTTCCATTGAAAAAACATTTCTGTGGTACGTGGACTCTGGTCGGCAGAGCCTCTAATAGCCGCTGACGTTCGTTCCACACCTTCCCGGGGAGAAAGTGAAAGCCAGCGGGAGAGAAAGGAAGGGAGGAAGCGCGGCGGGACTGATAAGAGGAAGTAATCCATTATATTTCAAGTTTTTATTATGCCCATATGAAGGGTCAGAAATTGCTTTTCTCTCATCCAAAAAAGAAAAAAAAAAATCTAATTCAGCAGTCGTCCAGCTCCCAGGTGCTGACTCCCAAAATAAAACTGAATATTAGGAATGTGTCACAAGAACTGTTTTTTTTTTAAACTCCATTTTGAATCATTTTTATGCATTTACTCTTCTAATGACTTTCTGATCACTTCAATAATTTGACAAAGACTCAAGATTGTGACGTGAATCACTCATCAATTAAAAGCAAAATAAAATATAAGTAGAAAAGGCATAAAATGGATATATTAAAAAATCCAATTTGGTCATAAAAAAGGCACTGGAAAATCTCTACAGCTGGAATTTGACGTCCCAGGAGAGACAAATTAACCACATGGAGTTTTTTTTTTTAACTAAAAAACACAGCTGACCTGAATTTTATCAGCATGATTTCAAAGATGTAGGTCATCCTGCTCCAACGGGTTATAATTAATACAACTCCGAAACTTACTCTCCATCTGCACGTCGGCATCGAACACGATCCGAGCTGAATACGACATTTTCGTAGAAGCTCTTGAAGGAAAGTACTTAATATCTGTCGTGGCG
The DNA here is from genome assembly GCF_982586985.1 of Callionymus lyra. Classification (NCBI taxonomy): domain Eukaryota; kingdom Metazoa; phylum Chordata; class Actinopteri; order Syngnathiformes; family Callionymidae; genus Callionymus; species Callionymus lyra. The sequence continues at coordinate 18,261,467 of NC_141829.1, forward strand.
ATGCTTTTCATCTCTAAATGTACTTTTGGTTAAATAAGTCACAAATATGTGGAGTTTGAATGAGATTTTTTGAATCAGAGGCTCGTACTTGTCGTTAAAATGAGCGACTACCTTCCAGCGTTCGAGATGTCTAGCAAGTGTTAGCAGTTAAATGAGTAAATATGAAAGTATTTAAGTTTAAATATTTGTTATTGTCGATTATGACCAGATGATGATTTTACACCACAGTTTTTATCTGCTATTTCACACGAATTTAGGAATAAAAATGAGCAGGTATGAAAGGCTTTTCTTTATTCCATAATGAACAAAATGACATTGTTGTATAAGTATATCAAATGACAAAGAAAAACCCTAATTTCAGCCAGTTTATTGAAAAAACAAAACAGGACCCTTAATAATATCAATTAATTAAAAACTAAAAATGTGAATAAAATAAGAGACATTACAATAAAATTCCATTTAAATAATATTAATTAATTTAATAAATAAATATGTATTACTATTTGTCATGAATATTCATATAAAATATGAAATTAAAGGCGACTCAAAAATATTTGTTTATTTTATTACAAGGTTAATGACGTAGGAAAATACTATCTATCTATCTATCTATCTATCTATCTATCTATCTATCTATCTATCTATCTATCTATCTATCTATCTATCTATCTATCTATCTATCTATCTATCTATCTATCTATCTATCTATCTATCTATCTATCTATCCATATTACCAAAAGGGCTAAAATCCTGCTCCTCCTACTTTCCTTTTTGCCTTCCATGAATGAATGAATGGATGATTCTTTAAAATAGACCTCTAAAGAAAGTGTTTTCTTTATCATCAATAGACATATTTGGCTGCAAAACAAACACACGTTGATGTCAGTATGGATTGTTCCCTAAAGAGACTTGCTATTATTAACACGATTATTTTTAACACCCGACACCCAGGACACGAGTCGTTGTCTTCCCTCTCTTAGTCTTGTGTTAAACATTCATGCGTCGTGTTGTGCCCTCGTGTGGAGTTTGTTTTCCTCGCCTCATTAGTTCCTCTGATCTCGCTGACCACTGACCGGCATCTCGATGGATGGGCTTCCCTCAACATTTGTCGTCTCTCCTGTTGTTATTGGCTGGAAGGACACAAACATTTGTGGCGGCTTCAAACTGTGCCTGTTTTCAAAGACTTCTGTTGAAATGTTAAAGAAATAAAAACCGAGAGTGGACCCAGATGTGATGGTTAGATGTCGGTTTTATATCTTTTGCTTACTGAAGAAGGGGATAATGGTGCAGACCATCTCCAGATGTCTCCCACCCACCATTAGGGGCTGTGCGGGAGCTCCGGCCATGCGCTTTGGACGGACCCAGCTGGGCGGAAAAGCAGCCGGGAGGATGATCGTTTGTTAGCATTCAGTCAAGAGGCTGCAGACCTCACACGACCTGGTCGGATATTGAGTTTCTGCTCCTTCTTAAGTTTTATAAACTCACTTTAGACTAGTATTTTTTACAAAAAAAGTCACTCAAATGTAAATGTTGCGGGTGCTCATAACTAGTGATGTTCTGATGAAGCTTCATGAAGCAGTGTCATTATGTTCAGAGTCCACTAGATGGCGGTCTCTGAACTAGTTTCCTTTGTTTTGAACAACTGTACTAATGAAACATTACAACATTTTTTAAACTGATGGCGACACCTACTGACCTCTAAACATCATGACACTTTTTCATGAAGCTTCAACTGCCCATCACTAGTCATAACTAGTGATGTGTTGATGAGGATTCATGAAGCAGCTGATGCTGTATCATGATACAGTTTGAAATACCAATAGATGGCACTCTTAGTAAACATGATGCCACTTTTCATTGAATTAGTAGATCAGAGCCAAGAAGAGTGAAATGTAGTAGCATTTTCAAAAGTCACTGTATCATGATACGCCCTCATCGTTAGTAATAGTCTGATGAAGCTTCATGAAGCGGTGTCATTATTTTGAGAGCCCAATAGATAGCAGTCTTTGCTCTATTTTCCTTTCTTTTGAACAACAGTTCTAATTAAAACATAATTTTTAAACTGATGGCGCCACCTACTGACCTCTAAACAACATGACTGCTTCATGAAGCTTCATCGAAACATCACTACTAGCAACAAACTTTTTTTTATAAACTGCCACTTAGTATAGTGTTCCTCTTACATAGTGTTATATTCCTTAATATCTACAACACTTTTTTTTTTTTGAATTATTATTTCTATTGTGTTTCAGATTTTGCTGCTTTAAGTTAATTTTTCTGTCCTCATGAGAGTATTTAAGTAATACCTTATCTTGAAAATTAACACAATTTCACCAGATATATGGAAAATAGACACAAATTTAATGATCAATTATTCTATTAAGTTTTCAATTAATTCATTGAAATTAAATCCTAAAACAATAAGCTTTAAAAATATATATTTTATAAGTAATGCTACATTATAATTCCCATTTACGAGATAATATAAATACATTCAAGATACCTGTTACTAACAATGGATTGATGAGACTGTATCATGATAAAGTGTGTTCATTTTGAAAGGCCACTAGATGTCACTCTCTGCTTTATAATATTTGGCTCTGATCTTCTGATTTAATAAAACCTGGGATCATTTTCACTGAGAGTACCATCTAGTGGTCTTTTCAACTGTATCATGATACAGCATCAGCTGCTTCATGAGGCATCACTAACCCATCACTACAATTTAGTGTTGGGTTTATATTCCATATGTTTTGTATACAAAAGTGACTACAATACTTTTAAATTCATTGTGTTTCTGTTGTTATTCCTTTAAGAATAATAAAATATATCTTATCTCAACCAATCAGAAAGGAAGGGTATATTTTGGGGGGAAATTCCAATTCCATTACAATGTATTTATTTAAACTAAAATTCACTACACAGCTGTATCATGATACAGTGCCTTCCCTACACAGCTGTATCATAATTTAAACTAAAATCGTGAAGCAACCAGCTTAAAAAAAGTAATTTAGCAGCGAGTTAGTAATGAATTAAACAAAATAAAGTAAAATATTGTTCTGCTATCTGTAGAAAACATTGATTTAAATCCCTTTTGGTTTATTTATTCATTTTTTTAAATCATTTAACTAAAATACAAGTCAACCTTCAGCTAAAGTTTGTGTAAGATACTCTAAACAACTTTTCGTCAATAATAAACAAATGAACATTTTCATTAATTATAAATAATCATGTTTTTGATTTTCAATGAGCTGCTTGGCAGAGGTCTTCGTGCCGCCCCTGAAAAATAAAGAAGCAAAGGCACCACCTATCAGAGTCTTTGTTTGGATGTGTGTTTATGTTCCGTAAAAGGCTCTGAATGATGAAATGGTGAGAGGCAGAGCACTGTCAACAGTCTGCTGCGATCCATCAATCATAGGAGACCATTAGGCGAGGCGGTAAGCCACAAACTGCCAACACCTCTGAATGCTGTACACAACTCATACGGGATAAACAGAGAGAAAAGCGGGCGAGACAAAAGGCAGGAAAGAGTCCAGACGCCCGAATCCGGGATGTGGCGACTCCCGAAAAAGATTCATGAACAAGTTTTTTTTTCCAAGCAACATTGAAATCTTTTTTGTTTATCTCTCAAGTTTTTTCTTGACGTCTTTCAAGCTCAGCGTGCATTTTTTTTCTTCCTGAAAACAGATGGCGACTCTGCACCGATGGCTTCAGAGAATTCCAACCGCCGATTGTAGATTTAGTTGGGCAAACAATTCCAGCAGGCAGAACGACTGTGTGCGGGGGGGGTAAAAAAAAACATTGTGACTGTTCAAATTGATTTGCAGTTACTTAATTAGTAGTTGTTTAAAACTGACGTCCAAACTGAAATGTTCTCCGCTCATTTCAGCTTCCAAAATCATTTCATTGCTTAAACGGCTTGTTATTTTTCACACCATTGAAATCAGTGTTTAACTCACATCAATCTTATTTAATTGAATTGCTGATTGATTGTTCGGCTCTTTTCTTACGTATAACGCCACTGGCTATGTGTTATAATTGACTTTGTTGGTTCCGTGATAATGATCTAATGACATTCCTCTCTCTAAAATAAAACCACATTACCCTTTTTTTTTTCAGATGGACTTTCATTTTTTTTTAGACGTTAGTTGTTCGTTAATTGGTCCGGTAATTGAGATCTTCAGACAAAGCAGAACAAAGAGTGGTGTTAAATTAAAATATTGAATGTTCAAACGGTTGTTAAAGTTTAGATTGAATGTGTTGCCTCAAGCTTTGATAAAAATTAATGTTTTTTTTGTGTTTTCTTTCTACTCAAATACGCCTTTTTTTTTTTAAATTAAACCTCCATTAAAGTAGAAAAGATGTTTCTAAGGGGTTTAAAAAATAATCTAATTGTATTTAATTTCAGAGATGGGACACAGATTGTTCCAGTTCTATGTGTCAATAAAGTTATTTACTAATCTTTGGATCATTAAAATAGTATGAAAATAGACTTTTAGAAACCTGTGTTCCATAATGACAACCTGACCCTGAAAAAAACCCCCAAACTTTTTACTCTTTATCTTGATATAAAAGTCGAGATTTTCGGTAGAATTCGTGAAAAAGCAAGTGAAGTTGTCGTCTAGGCAAAGACGTGACTCATGATTTCCTGATGGTCGAAACAACACTAAAATAAGTTCATATTTTATTTAATTTACTCAAAACAAACTAAGTGATTCATCCAAATTCCACGTCCACGGCTGGAGCCGCTGGCTGGAGAGTCAATCGTTGGAACCGCGGTTGAATTTACTCAACAGTTTCCAATCTGGTGCTGCTGGGTTGGTCAATAGAAAAACGATTACATTTGTTTTCGGTCTTTTTTTTGTTTTTTTTTGTTTTTTTTCCCTGTGATTAACAGCCTCGGATTGAACCAGACTTTGATGTGCAGCAAATGGCTCAGATAGGGATGCTGTCGAACGCCCAAATGAATGTTCCACCCTGAAAACAGTTTCTGAAGTGGACCAGGAGTAGAAAAGACAACAGAGACAGATTTATCAAAGCACTTGTGGGAATGTTTTTTATCAATTGTTAGAATGATTTTTCAGACTCAAACATGAAGTTCCCAAAATGTTTAACTGAGTCAAAGACACAGACTAAACAACAACAACAACAACAACCAAACATTATTTAAAATAAGTGACTCTAAAGACTTGGCCCTAAGCTGGTTGACACATTTTATATCAAACTTTAAATTAAAAAAACAAAACAATCATTTTATCTTTAAAAAGATTGACTTTTTTATTCTTTTATATGAAACAATTGAAAAGATAATGAATACTTTAATACTTATTACACTGTAAAGTCTTAAGAACATTTTAGGTTCAGTCCTGCCTTCTATAATTATAATTTTTGTATTCTTTTTTTTTACTGGAAATAGTGCTAAAACATTAAGATTACATATAAAAAAATAAAGAAAAATAATAAGGCTAATTTATCGTCTACTAATATATATTGATGATATGATATATTCAGTATTTCAACGCCTAATATTAACCCATTCAATTATTGAAAACATAAGGTAAGTTACACTTTTAATGGATTAAACCAACTTTGTTGACCTTGTGTTATTTACAACTAGCCAGTAGAAATGGAACAGATATTTAAAAAAAGTTTCAGAACATTCAAAGAAAAGTGAAAATGATCAGCCTTCTTCCACAACTTGAACCAGTATACCGCATTATTGAATTTTTAAATATTGTTCATAAACTATTACTAAAATACTAAATTTTGGTTTTCCTTAAATAAAATAAGCCATTAAATTGGATTTGGTCATTTCTTCCCTAATGTATGTATCTCTTAAAAAAAAACCTCATTCTTTCATTTATTGTCAAATGGACTACAGCCCATTCCTATCCCAGCTACTGAGGGCAAGAGACAGGAAAGACCCTGAACAGGTCGCCAGGTCACCAAAGGTCAAACAATAGCACACAATCAACCTGTAAAAGTGGGAGGAGTAAACGTACCCACGGACCTTCTATCCGTATATGTATGAATATATATGGTATAAAGCATTTACTTCAAGTATTAAAACCGCATTTTTCACATTGAATTCCCAAGTCTTGCTATTAAAAAAAACGACACAAACAAACACATGGTTCAATCAGTGTGAAAAATGCTACAATAAAACAAGAGCTAGCATGACAGCATTCAAGGTGGAGTAATCACCAGCAGCTCCTCTTAGTATTCACCACGTTTTCCTCTCACATTTCTTTTTTTTTTCCTTCATGCACACTCCGGGCTTCTCTCTGCGGCCCATATATCTTTATCCACAACAAACGGGTTCTTGTTTTTATGAATGAGTGTTTTGAACACATTCCTTAAGCAGAAGGAAACAACATTTTTTAGCATCAATGAGGGAAATAAAAAGTTGACTTCATATTTCTCTCGAAATGTTGCTTTTTGCATCCTCCATCGATTCTCCCCAACTATCCATTTTATCAGTTCCTACCACAAAAATCGCTTCACACAAAATATTATAAGTAGAAAATTTGCTGTTTAACATCCTAGTAACGTATCCAGTCCTTGGCGCTACATGAAGACACAGTGTAAGTGGACTTGGATAAAAGTGTGTCCCAAACAAGGGGTCAAATATAGAAGTTTAAAAAACGTGCATTTCATAGAGTGTCCACTTGAGGCTGACCGAAGTCACTTCAATACCCAGTCAAAACAAGCATGGTTTTTCAGCATGGTTAAAAGAATGACAGCTGTATCATGATACAGTGTCATCACTATACAGCTGTATCCTGATACAACTGCGTAGTGAAGTTACTGTATCATGATACAGTGTCCTCGCTATACAGCTGTATCATGGAACATTGTCCTCACTAAACAGCTGTACCATGATAAAGTGTATTCACTACTCAGCTGTACCATGATACAGTAACTTCACTATGCAGTTATATCATGATACAGTGATCTCACTACACAGCTGTATCATGAAACATTGTCCTCACTACACAGCTGTATCATGATACAGTGTCTTCACTTCACAGCTGTATCATGATACAGTGTCCTCACTACACAGCTGTATCCTGATACAACTGCGTAGTATAGTTACTGTATCATGATACAGTGTCCTCACTATACAGCTGTATCCTGATACAACTGCGTAGTGAAGTTACTGTATCATGATACAGTGTCCTCACTATACAGCTGTATCATGGAACATTGTCCTCACTACACAGCTGCATTATGATACAGTAAATTCACTACTTAGTTGTTTCATGGTACAGCATCCTCACTATACAGTTGTATCATGATAAAGTAACTTCACTACTTAGTTGTTTCATGATACAGTGTCCTCACTATACAGCTGTATCATAATACAGTAAGTTCATTACTCAGTTGTATAATGATACAGTGTCTTCACTACTCAGCTGTACCATGACACAGTAACTTCACTATGCAGTTGTATCATGATACAGCCTCCTCACTACACAGCTGTATCGTGAAACATTGTCCTCACTACACAGCTGTACCATGATTCAGTGTCCTACAGTGTCTTCACTACGCAGTTGTATAATGAGGCCGTGTTAAGCCATCACTAGTGAATAATAATATAGAAGTAGTAGTAGAAGTAGAAGTAGTTTTAGTATTAGAATTATTAGTAGTAGAAGAAGTAGAAGTACTAGTAGTAAAAGTAGTTGTAGTATTAGAATAAGTATATAAGAAGAAGTAGTGGTAGTAATTGAAGTATTACTAGTATCTTTTTCTGTTTGGATGATGGCTTTAATTATTAAATAATATGTTATAGCAACAAAAATGTAATCTGACTGATTTGAAAAATCACTGCACAAAAAATGTTTCACTTCCGGCACAAACACCGACACAAAAACCATCAGAGCACCACGCTGTCACTTGAATTAGCTTGAAGTGTCTGTAACTCGGTGGTGTGTGAAAGGCAGATGACCCCTGTATGTTCCTTCAGCATGAGGGGAGCCACAATGAGCGAATTGCCACTAAAGTGGGTCCGATGCATCTCTCCAGGGGCGTCTTTGTCTCCAGAGACACATCATCGTTGCTGTGATAGTCTCTCGCCTCAGCTCCGGCTCGGTGACAGGTGACAAAGAAAGACACACAGCTACTTTCTCTCTCTGCTGGCGACAGCTGCGTCTGAAAGCATGAGCCTTGAATACAGTATGAAGTCGCTAGTGGAGCCTGATATTGACTTTGCAACCAATTGTCCTGTTTTTTTTATCGTCGCTCCAAGACGACAAGTCTTCCAGAACATTTTTCACACAAGGAGGCCTTTTTACAGGAATTGTGTAGGAGATGCCTTGAGAACGTTTTACGGTTTATCAACCTTTTAATCATGTGTTCAAAATTCCCATTTCTATACCATTATACTGCTCTATAGACGGAGGAAGAGCTTCAGACCACAGAGGTACATTGAAAACTTAGACTAAATCTAGAGATATGAAACATTTGAAATAACGTGGCATTCAAATTTCTAGACATTCACTCTATCCATTGGTACCATCACACTGCTGTGTCATGAAACAGTGTCTTCACTACACAGCTGTATCATGATACAGTCTTTACTACACAGCTATATCATGATACAGTATTCAATACACCACTGTATGATACACTCTTCACTACAAGACGGAATCATGATACAGTGCCTTCACTACACAGTTGTATCATAATACAGTGTCTTTACTACAAAGCTGTATCATGATACAGTGCCTTCACTACACAGCTGTATCATAATACAGTGTCTTTACTACAAAGCTGTATCATGATACAGTGCCTTCACTACACAGCTGTATCATAATAAAGTGTCTTTAATACAGAGCTGTATAATAATAGTGTCCTAACTACACAGCTGTATCATGATACAGAGTAAGTAAGTAAGTAAGTAATATTTATTTATATAGCGCTTTTCGAGACCAGGGTCACAAAGCGCTTTAACAATCAAAACAATACTCAAAAAAGTATATACTTTAAAGATCAAGATAATACTGAGAACAACACAGGAGTTCCAGAAAATCAAGGAAAAGCCTTAACAAATAGAAACGTCTTAAGATGTTTCTTAAAGGAGTCAGTAGACTCCATCAAGCGCAAAGAGAGAGGAAGATTGTTCCAACAGCCTGAAAATATTTCTCTCCTCTGGTCCTGAGTCGTGTGCGTGGAACCATAAGTAGATTCTGATCCACAGACCTCAGAGCCCGAGCTGGGGTGTAAGGCTGGATCAGATCGCTGATGTAAGGAGGAGCCTGACAATGAATAGCTCTGAAAGTAAGAAACAGAATTTTAAAGTTGATCCTGAAAGAAACTGGAAGCCACTGAAGAGTTTTAAGGATCGGAGAAATGTGAGTTCTTCTACTTGAGCGGGTTAGAATTCTCGCTGCAGAGTTTTGAATCAACTGCAGGCGAGACAACTCCTTCTTGTTAAGACATGAAAACAAACTGTTACAATAGTCCAGACGAGAAGAAACAAACGCATGGATTACAAGCTCCAGATCATGTTCCGACAACATTTTCCTAAGTTTAGAGATTTTTCTCAGTTGAAGGAAACAGTTTCTGGTCAGTTTTCTGCAGTGTCGAACAAGAGACATGTCTTTATCAAATACAACACCCAGGTTTCTAAGGGTCAGTTTGACAGACTGACCTAAGTCACCCAAGTACTGACTCATCCCTGGAATCTTATCATCAGGAGCAATCACCAGAGTTTCAGTTTTGTCCACATTTAGCTGTAGAGTCTTTACTACACAGCTGTATCCTAATACAGTGTCTTTACTACAGAGCTGTATAATAATACAGTGTCTTAACTACACAGCTGTATCACTATACAGTGTCTTTACTACACAGCTGTATCATGATACTGTGTCTTTATTATACAGCTGTATTATAATACAGTGTCCTCATTTAAGAGCTGTATCATGAGGCCTCGTCAACACATCACTAGTAATAGTCCAACCCTCAGTGGAATGTGTTGTTTGTATGTTACATTTAAACATGTTGTTCTTGCATTTTTCGTCTCTGAGCTTTTGACAGTAGTGGCGTAACTAGTCGTTAGAGTAGTAGTTATAGTAATAGAATTAGTTGTAGTAGTAGAGGTAGAAGAGGTCGTAGCAGTAGTAATAGTAGTAGACGTAGAAGAGAATGTAGGAGTGGAGAAAGCGTTGAGAACATTTTACTTACATCTCAGTTGCAAATGCATCAAAAGTAATCTCTTCATGCTTCCATGCATTCAACATTTCTCATTTCTATACCATAATATTGGTTATATATACGGAGGAGGAGCTACAGACTACAGAGGAAAATTGGGATAATGTATTTGAATCTTGACATTATCACCTAGACCTTCACTAATCAACTGAAATGAAAGAATATGGATTGTTTTAAAATAACCTGACATTTAAAACCAACAGTCATCCACTACAACAATGACCTTTAACAACTAGTTTCCTTAATGTAGAAGCTCGAAGCCAACTGACACCATGTTGGCAACAGTAGGTTCCTGTTGTGTTGGATTCTCTCAGAGCCAGAATATGGAAGAAGGAAGTGTGGGCATCCATGCTTAGACCTCTGGGGCCTGAACTCATTGGCAGGAAAAATAATTTTACAAAAACAACATAAGCTTTTTTGAAGTTCAGTGGTTAATTCGAGTTTGTTTTTTAAATTGGCACAAATTGTACAAGCTGTATTTTTGCCAATTTCTGTCTGTTAAGTGGTAAAAGAGGTTGATATCCTCCATCACTGTATGGTCACTGGCTGCAACCCTTATAGATTACATATTTTGCAGGGACGGTGACCTGTATGTACTGTATCTAGAACTGTGAGGCATGCTATAGAATTTTGTTTAACACCAACAAAATATGCAATACAAAGAGAAAAAAAATCATTCGGAAAAGATGTGGCCATACAATCCATCATTAAAAAAAGAAAGATAAGGATCGATCAAAACATTTTCAACAGTCCAACTGGTCGTTTTGTACTTTAAGGCACATATTTAAGGGTTTGTTGTGTAGCAACGTGGGTTGGTACCAGTCTGTGATGCAGCATACAGAGAATAAATAATTCATATAATTGCTGTTCTATTTATAATTAAAACTAGTGATAATAAGTGAAACACAAACTGTATATTATTAATTTTTCCTTTTTTATATGAAGTTTGGTTTGTGAATATAATACCGACCTTATCTGCCAACAACTAGGTATCTATTATAAAATGTTGAAACTTACTGATAACAATACCTTCATTTCTATACGCGTTCCTGAATAATACTTTTTTAAAGGATCAATTCCAACAAAAATACATTTAAATTACCAGTGCAAAGTAACAGATTAATGTGAAGTTTTGAAAAATGCATGAGCATCGAAACTTGGCATAGTTTTTTGGCACCCTAGCACTGTCAGCTGTACAAGGGAACTTGACAAAATATTTTGTTTAAAATATAAACGCTGCAATTTCTTGACTTTGTAGAAACTGGAAATTGTTTAACATGTATAGGTTAGAACCTGTCTAAAAGTTTTCCAAAACAGGCAGTAAATATGCTAAATAAATGAAATAAAATGTGTTTTTTTATTGTGTGCATGACTGGCAAATTAACTGTTTACATTTTTTTTTACTATCATTGTATCCTTCTACTTGTTTAAAAGTGGTTGAAATCCAGCTTTTTGCTGCATTACCGTCGTCTCTTGTTCCAGAAGGTACTGCCTTCCTCGGAGCGTTATATTTCACCTTTATGTCTCTCTCGTGAGCTTCTCACTAGAGCACCTCCTGGAGGGCCCATTAACCCATATAAATCCATAGATTAGCCAAGGTGTGTGGAATAAGTAGTCCGCAAATTAATGGTATATGACTTTATACTCCACTAATAACTACACCACGTACAATTGTATTGAATATTTGCATAATAATAATTAATTCCAGATCGATTAAGAAGCTTTTAAGTGCTACAATCTTCTAAGGAGCGCTCTTAAGAATGCTGTAAAAGGATTTCTTTCCCAGAGTCACTCTTAGCTAAAGACCTTTGACAAAGGAAAATTTAAGATGATGACCAACTCTTAAGAGCCTTCTTATCGAAAAAATGCTCAGAGATCAAAATCAGGGATTTGGCTTGTTCTTGAGGTTCTCCTTAGAAAACAATTAAAAAGTCTGGGAAACACCTCTATCTTAGCGCTCCTTTTTAACCAGGAGAGAGGGGGTGCACCTTATGAAGGCGTTGTTAAAGCCCACTAAGAGCTTCTTACAAAAAATATTTGGCTTGATCTTAAGGTTCTCCTAAGAAGACAGTTAAGAACAAGTCTGGGAAACATCCCTATCTTAGCGCTCCTTCTTAGCCAGGGGACGGAAGGTGCACCTTAAGAAGGCATTGATAAAGCCCACTAAGAGCTTCTTACAAATAATTTTCGGCTTGATCTTAAGGTTCTCCTAAGTAGACAGTTATGAACGAGTCTGGCAAACACCTCTTTCTTAGCGCTCCTTCTTAAACATGAGAGAAGGGGTGCACCTTATGAAGGCGTTGCAAAAGCCCACTAATAGCTTCTTACAAAGCATCTTTGACTTGATCTTAAGGTTTTCCTAAGAAGACAGTTAAGAATGAGTCTGAGAAACATACCTATCTTGGCACTCCTTCTCAACCAGAAGAGAGTGGGTGCTCCTTATGAAGGCTTTGCAAAAGCCCACTAATAGCTTCTTACAAAGCATCTTTGACTTGATCTTAAGGTTCTCCTAAGAAGACAGTTAAGAATGTCTCTGGCAAACATCACTATCTTAGCACTCCTTCTTAGCCAGGGGAAGGGATGTGCACCTTACGAAGTTATCGCTAAAGCCCACTTAAAGCTTCTTACAAATCATTTTCGGCTAAATCTTAAGATCCTCTTAAGAAGATATTAAGAACGCTTGACAAAAATTGTACCCATACCTTAACTTATTTTAAACGCAAGCATCTTCATGTGTCACAATATAAATATGAATAAAGATTGTATCCAAGAATACACCTGGGCGAGTGAGAGAGCTTTGTTATTCAAACACAAAATTTGACCCGAGCCTGATGAGAGATAAAAGCAGGAAAGATGAGCTTCTACAGTGGATTCTTCAAAGTTAGGACCGAATCTTTGTTCAGAAGTTACATTAATGATACTCCAAAAGTCTGTCTATGACTGCGCTCACCTTCGCTTTATAGTTTGACTATAATACAAGCGTCAATCTGGAGGCCTTAATTGGTGACTATTTAAAAACCCATGGCTGCTTTGATGTGTGCACCTCGCTCACATCCTCAGTCTCCGTCTGTGCGGAGCTCCATTAAAAGCCTCCACTACACTGTGTGGAATTATGCGCAGCTCGCTGACATATGATAAAGAGCCCTCCCTCGGCTGCTGTGTACATGTGAGAGGAAGAAGAAAGGTTTAAACATTTCCTGCTCTCAGATGAATCACCTGTGCATTGTTCCATAATTAATGAGCCTATAAAGAGACTGAACAAAAGGAAAAAGGATGGAGAAGCTGCTTCTCCTGGATCCACAAAGGTAATTACCATCGCTTCTTCAACCCGTAACAGGGCAGCTTTTTTCCAAATAATTGCCTCTTGCCCCCACTGGGGCCTGGATCGTCCTGCGTTGGCTTGTTTACGCGGCGAAAAAAAAAAAAAGGTAACAGTGAGTACGTTATATTTAGACGTTTTCAAAAGACTCGGCTGCAACAACCTTGCGTGAGGTGAACTGCTTGAATCTGGAAAGTGTTCAAGTTGAAAGATTGCTTACGTCGGTATCAAACAATGCCCTTCGAACTATTTATGCTAGCCCGCTAGTCGTTGGCCCTATGGATTTAATGGTAGCGTTTAGCTAACATGATGGCATACGTGAAAATGTACCCGCCTTGTTCTTGATATTGTGATATTTTAGAAGAAAAAAAAGGGTGAAATTTCTACATGTGCCATGAAATATGTGCGACTTAAACCACTTTTTGTAAATCGAAGGACGAAGGAAATCCGGCACACATTTAATTTATACATGTTTTTTTCAATATCAAATATAAGAGGAATTCCTGGTTATTTTAGTGGACTTCATCTAAATAAACTAAGAATAAATGGCAGTTATATTTTGATAATTTTATATGTATAAATATATATATTAAGATGAGATAAAGTCAAATTTTTTCATGCAAGTTAACATTTGAAGGAGATATAAACGTCAGATATGGATCAACCAGGGGGCCATACATCACCATCTTGAACGATGGTTAATTTAATCTTGTAAAAACATGATTTTGGTTTTTCAAGTTTGAAAATTACCTTGTTTGTAGACATAGTGCGACCTCTAATATATATATATATTTATATAAATGACAAGCCACTACTTCCTGTCATGGGATCGGAACCGAGAGACCCAGATGCGGGAGCAGTTCCAGGTAGATCCAAACAGTTTTAAATCACAGTTGATGCAGTCCATAAAAACCAAAACGTAACCAGGAAAAAGAGGTCAAAAAACAAAACGTATCCACTACTTGATAAGAAAAAAACAGCAATTCAGATGGGAGGCAGGGGCGTTGGCTGACCAGCAACTAAAAAAAAAAGAAAAGATCAAAAAGACTCACATAAGAAATAAGGAAGCTGACAACGTCAGAAGAAAATAGTCCATCAATAAACCAAGGTCAGGACACGAACTACTTAAGAATTGGAAGAACCCGCCAATCAATCACAGTAATAACACCTAAAAAATAAGAGCATCACATGGTGCCTGACACTTCCATTAATACTAATGTGAAATACTGAGTTTAAGTGAACTAAAACAAGAAACTTATCAGGGTTTACAAAGGTCAACACATTTCGAGAGTAACATCCACTTCTTGTTTACTAGTTAAACTCGATAATAAATACATGAAATATGTCCATAAAACTCCATAACAAGAACAATATCATGGAAGATCGTGGTCAACACAATTGATATACCTTCCTGAAGCAACATTTCATTTCTTGCTAGACATGAAATAACTTGTTGACTTATAAATGGACTAAAATAAATGTCTTGTCAAATAGCTCAAACTTCTCCACGCCCTGTCCCCCACCATTAGCGAAAAACTTCAAATGCTTAAAAATATTGAAAGAAACGCTTTTACTTTCATCCACTTTTCTTATTTTATTAGGCCATTTATTTACTTTCGCTGTCATATTTTTTTTCATCTTAAATGTACACGAGATCTTAGCTTTTTTTTAGCAGCAGAATATTCCACAGCGGGATGTCGGTCGGCTTCTTTGGTCTTTATGAACATCAAGGCAGTTAGTGTGTTGTATGTTTACGGCAAAATGTCATTTTTAATGAATAATATATATATTATAAAACATTCCATTTTTTCGTTCCTTCCAATTTTGGGAGACCCTGCTAGCGCCCCCTAATTGGCCCCTACTTCTAAAACCAGGGCACTATCTCAAACTTAGAAGTTCAACTATTTCTTTTGTCAAGTTATTCGACAACCAATTAGTTTACAACCTTAAGGACTGTAGGCCAAAATTCAAATAGCAGAGTATTCAATAGTTTAGAAATAAGTTTCCGAGGCAGCCAAGAATTTAAATTGTATTAATTAATTAATTAAATTAAAAAGGAGATGTCTTGCCTGCAGTTAATACAAAACTCTGCAGCGAGAATTCTGACCTGCTCTAGTAGAAGAACTCACATTTCTCCGATCCTTAAAACTCTTCACTGGCTTCAAGTTTCTTTCAGGATCAATTTTAAAATTCTGGTTCTTACTTACAGATCTATTCATGGTCAGACTCCTCCTTACATCACTGATCTGATCCAGACTTACACCCCAGCTCGGGCTCTGATGTCTGTGGATCAGAATCTACTGATGGTTCCTGAACACACTTCTGGACCAGAGGAGAGAAATCCTTCCAGACTGTTGCTCATAAGCTTTGGAACAATCTTCCTCTCACTCTGTGTTTGATGATCTACTGACTCCTTCAAGAAACATCTTAAGACATTTTTATTCGTGCAGGCTTTTTCTTAATTTCCTTGAACCTCTGTGTTTGTTTTATGTGTCTTGACCTTTTTAAGTTTTTTAATTTGTCTGGTTTCTAACTGTGAATTGCTTTTGATTGTTCAAGCTCTTTGTGACCCTGGTCTAAAAAAAGGCGCATCACAAATAAATATGACTTACTTAAATATAAATTAAATAATGTGACTCAATGAGGAGCAAAGTCCATTCCATTAGTAATAACGCATTAAGATCTGGGTTAATTCGATGAGTGACGCTCCACTTACACATCTCTAAATATCGTGTTCATTGATTTAACGACTGTATTAACCACACGGTTTTTACACTCTTACAGTGAGTGCCTAAACACCATAACAGCACATCATGGTTAAACAAAATGAAAAGACAAACGAGGAGTGAAAAATAAGGACAATTTACCGGAGGAAACCTTGAGCGAAACAAATGGCCGATCCATCTTGAGTCATAGGGAAAGCGTTTTCCTCAGTATTAAATTAAAGTGAAGGTGAGAGGAAGTAGTTTATAGGGTTAATTTCTGCTGATGCTTTAAACTGAAATAAATTGAAGGCTGGAGCAACAAGATGGTTTCATTAAACGTATGCAAGCGTATTTCAAATGTAAGCGCGGAATGAAAAGTGTAACGGACGAGTGCATATGAAATAATCATATGTCCAATGAATTTTTTAAAGGATATAAATTTCATTTAGGCAAAGGATATAAAGATAACCACTAATCTTAGACGTATAAATTAAAGATGAAGCGAGAGCCATTTAACATGGCTGGACATTAGGGAGCGTTCGTCAGAGCTTCTATGAAAGAGTTATTTTCCCATGTTGGCGATGCTGAAAATCTAATGAAAAATATTCTACGAGCAACTCGTGAGACGTCGTTCATCATCATACCATCCAGTCGTGATTTAATCGTCAACATTCTTTAAAAAGGGCGGCCATTATTCATAGCTTTTTCACCTGTGGTTATTAATGAAGGGATCCCTGTGGATCTGAAGAGTGTGGAAATGAAGGGATGAACAGCGAAGACATCGTCGATAGTTGACAGAGGTCCATCAAAAAAAAGAAAATGTCCACCATGAAATCGGTGGTGATGAAGTCGTTGAGGTGGAACTCTCAATCTGCCTCTTGTAAAAAAAGATTTGGGTCGTGGCCAAAAGAACAAGTCGTTCTTCCTCCGCAAGGTGACTGAAAAAAAAAGGAATTCCAGGAGAGACTCAAAGTAGTGCTGTTCCTCTGCTGTGAGGAAAAACTGTTTGGTGACTAAAATTGAGGGATACCTCAAACACATTTGTTGTTGGGAAATATTGGGCAAGTGATTTTAAAGTTAAAAATACAAGATAAAAGCATATATTTCCAAAAAAAAAGAATTGTAAATCTAAGTTCATCAGAAGGTGTAATTATTCCAATTTTATAAAAAAAAACATTTTTTTTACTGTATATTATTACATTTTAAATATGTTCAAAATATTGTTATTGTAATGATTTTTTTTATATATATATATATTTTAGGATATATATAAACAATTTCCCGAAGGAAACCTCCAGAGGGATCAATAAAGTTTATCCATCTATCCATCCATTCATCCACACATCCATCCATCCATCCTTTTCAAATTGTCTTGAGGTAAAGGATGAAAAATATACCCACAAATAGGATAAATATTCTCATTAAAACAAACATGATCAGCGTTTTATATTAAAATAGAAACAAAAAATGTGTTAGTTTGTTCTTTTCTAACCTCATTGGGCCACATTAACACCATTGAAAGGCAACATTATACCCAAGTCTGCACTAGTTGGTAAATAATAGGAAACCTTTCTGATTGTTAAGCAAAAGTCATGATACGTTTAATTTGCAATCTTTTTTTGTTTGCTCATCTGTTTTCCCTTTACTTTCAAGAATTCATACACTTATCAATATCTTTGTCAATTATATTTTCCATAGTACAGTACCTTCTTTTAAAAATAATGTATTCAACCTCAAAATGAAATAAAGACCAAAAAGACAATAAAACATTTGTTTTTCATTTCATTCTCCATAACTCTTTCACAAAAAATCACAACTTAAGCAATTTTTCTATTGTTTTTTTATGTCTATTTACAGTATATTCTCTTTTCTATTACATTTCCAGACAATAAATATTATGATAATAAGATAAAGTTGAAAGTTATAATATGAATTTATGAAGCTAATGTGACTGAAGAATCTTTCGATCTAAATTAAATCAATATTAAACCATTAAAAAAAACATAATATATCGTACTGATAGTAAGTATTGAGTTATCTTTGATTAATTTAAGCCTCTATTGATGTTTCTAAAACTGTCTGTGAGTCCATTATCTGAGATCTGTTCAAGACAAGGGCCCGTCCCGTGAAGGTCAACAGTTGATAAGTCTCTTAACCCAAAAAATGACCTCATGGCTGCTAGTTTAACTTTGGGGACCTCACAGTGGTGCAGGCAATTTGTCATGTTAGCAATATAAGCGGCAATTACCCTGTTCCGTGATGGCTCTCATGTATCACCAACTCCCGCCACCTATATTTGGTCGGCACAAATCCCAGCTGATCCAAATGCATCCACGGCTGCATATCAGAGATTGACCTTAAAAACTGCCTCTTCTAAGAAGTTAGCAAAGCGAGAAAAAAAAAAAAGGAGAAACATAAGAGGAGATGTTACTTTCTCCAATCTAAATTAAATCTTGGCCCAGGGGCTGCGGATCGAGTCAATAATGAATCGTGCAGTCAGTGCGGTTGTTACATATTAAGTTCATTAACCTACACCATGTTTCTTTTACTAATGTGTCGTAATAGATCAACTGTCAAGTCTCTACTGCGCATAAATATGAATCAAATCGAGCGATTTCTTCAGCGTCACAGACACCGCGATAAACACCTTTGTGAAAGTGGGTTAAGCCTTTCTTTACCTACTTTAAGCATCTTTGTTTTTACGGCCGTGTAACAGAGTTGCAGTTATTACAAGAACCGCGACAGGATTTTAAGCTTCAAAGATTGAAAAAAAAAAAACACATTACATTTAAGGGCTTATGAAGACATACTTGAACAGGTTGACAAGAAGAGTTTCAGCATGTTTGCACAGTAAATCCTTGAGATTAAAAGGAATTGAAATACAACAAATGTTTGTATATAATAAGACTTTAAATAAAACGGTTTGATGATGACTGATGAAGTGTTTAAGTTATTCCTTTGTTCTTCCCACATTGGGGAAATGCAGGTTGTCACAGCAGTCCCAAAAACAAAATATTAAACATACTTATACATTGTATTTTAGACATAAAGTACACATGTTAAAAATAGTAATAAATGGCGACAGAAACAGACTATGCAAAACTATCATCTGAGTCAGTACTAAATACTCTGTGTAGTGTGCCTGTTGTGCAAGCAAGTTTTGAAATGTTTTCGGTCCCATTTTTTTAAGTATTCAGTTTTCAATTGCTAAAAAAAATGAAATGAAATAACAGATACTAGAAAAGTAGTGAAGCTTCATGAAACAGTGTCGTGTTGTTTAGAGGTCAGTAGGTGGAGCCATCAGTTTAAAAAATAATGTGATGTTTCAACAGTTGTTTAAAACAAAAGGAAAATAGTGCAGAGACCGCCACCTAGTGGACTCTGATAATAATGACACTGCTTCATCAGACCATCACTTTAGAAAAGTATTCAAGAGACTCCAGACCTCCAAGCAGCTCATTTCTTATTCTATTAAATATATATTTTTCCCATGATTGTTTTATTTCTGCTCCCACTCTGTGAAAGACTTTCACAGCTCATCAGAATAAGATCAGCTTGTTCCAGAGTTCCTGCAAATAATTTATGGATCCAGATGGTTATCTGAAGCATCCTAAAAAGGTTTAGAGTTCTTAAACATTTCATTGCAATAATATCATCAGTTTTTCAGTTATTTTACAGACAAACAGACAATTAAACGCAGAAAAAGATAAAAATTGTGGTTGAAATAAATTAATTGTAACAACATTAATTGAAAATATGGATTAGCATGAGTGACTTGTGGATCTTTGAGCTTTCTCTCTGCTTTTCCAGCTCATATTTGTGAGGATGTATCATGTCCGTGCCACACAGTGACTAGGGTAAATATCTGCAGCCAAACATACTGTCCCCACATAAAGGAAAAACACACCATCTGTCCAGTTCCACTGCAAAGCCAGGAGGCTTCTCAGTCGAGAACCGAGTCGAGTGATGTCTTCTCCACCGGGATCTCGGCGTCTGACCGTGATGTAACGTTTTTTTCCAGCAGCGAGAGATCTGACCTGGCCGCAGGGGTAGAGTAACCCTCGGGCTACAACACTAATCTGAAAAAACAAATAGGATACTTTAGGTTGTTTTTTTTCCTCTCTCTGATATTATTGACGCAAACATTTCACAGCAGGTTCTTGTGACAGGAACGTTTGATGCATTTTTTTCATTTTAACCGTTTCAAGTTTACCCTCCGAGGGAAAATCTTTGGCCTAACTCAGATCCTGACGCGTGTGATCCATTCAGAGGACAGTTTTTCCATGGCCGTTTTTATTTTTATTCCACAAAAGACAATACGTCAGCAGGTAAAACGGCCACCATAATAGGCAGCACTCTTGATGGTCAGGATGGTTCTTACATTAATGCTGCATTTTTGAGTCTATTTCAAGTAGTGATGTTGCAATTGTATCGAAGCATGTGTTGGTGACGTATCTAATGACGTTCGAAGCCTCGGAAAGCGCAGGTATCATGTGCCTGGTTCAGGAAATGGTTTTCGGGTTTGGATCATAGACATAAAGAAAATTACACAAGCACATTTTACATCAAAACTCTTCCCATCAATTCCCTCCAGTCATTTGGCATGTTATACATTTTTTTTAGTCCTTGAACTGTGTCATGGGGCTTCATCTTGCCATCACAAGTTATAAGAGCTGTTTGAAATAGTTCATATTAACCATATCATGTAAAATATTTACCGTTTTGGTCAGTTTTCACGCTACTTTATTCTGTTCTTTTTAAACTATATTCTTCCAGGTCCCTTCCCCGCCTGTGTGTGCTCTGGACAGGTTAACCTGGCTGGAACCAATGAATAATCAACACCAGCTGCTATTAATTAAGCTTCCTAGTTCCAGTCCGTGGTGTCTGGCAACAACGTCACATCCGTTTGATCAAACTGAAGATGCAGAATGAAAGCAGCTAAAGCAGGTTTCCCTCATGTGATCACATGATCGGCACGACCTCTTTGAAAAACACTAATTAGACTGTCACATGATTTGTTAAAATTTGTCATTTTTAAACAAAACACTTTTAGTTTATAAATGTAACAAGAATTTGCGCGCATTTATATGAAGCTCAGACGATCAGACCATCTTCACAACATCATCAATACTAATAAGTCCTTTCAGTTACTGATTTACAGTTCAATTCTTGTTAAACTCCATTTTAAGATAGTTCAAATAAGATCGTCTCTATGAATAAAGTATTTGCATGAATAACTGTATGTAAAACATAACATTTTACACCAAAGGTCGCCTGCACTCATTTAAATTTAAGTATGTGATCTGTGTCAGAAATGTTTAAATGAACGAATATAAACCATTAATCCAGTACAAATTCATGTTTGTATCTGTTTTTTCTGATTCTGGGTCATTTAAATATGTAAATGAGGGCGTGGAAAGGGAAGAACAAGTCTTAAATAATTAATTCCACGTTGATTGGGATGTACAAAGGAAAAGTTCTTGTATTTGTGTTGGACCGCTGGTCTAAATTATTAGAAAATTAAAAACTTTTTGGGAGGTTTATTTAGGGTCAGTTGAGCTACAATGAACCACCTCATAACAGATGTAGATATGGAGATAGATTTGGAAAAATGTTATTAATTTTAACTTTTAAATAAAAATATATTAAAGCTGAATAAAGTTACAGTCTTTTGCAGGGGAAATGTACCATCCTGTTACAAGTATATGTTTATATTATAGTTTAATTCTACAAATCTCCAATTAAATAATGCATTATGTGTCAAACATGGTGTATATTGTCGGTTTTCGAAGGGGTTGATAAAAATTAACACTTGGGTAAGAATAATAAAGATAATATTGTTGCTCTCAATAAGTGAAGAATCGAGAGGTTAATTGAATATGATCTTTAACGAGTTAATCTAATTAATTAATTTTTTTTTTCAGCTAAACATAGCTAAGAAAAGTCCTCAACCTGAGTAGAATGAGCTTAATGCTGAATAAATCTGACACAAAAGTGTTTGCCTTACTTTAGCCTGAGGGATGAACGACAACTTTATATCTCAGCATCAGCAATAAAGCAGTTGTTTATTATTAAGAAACTTTTTTTTTTTAAATTGCTGTAGACTTATGTTCTCAACATGTTTTATTCACATATTTTGACTTGACTCCAAAATTGTGGGTTTGATCTTTAGTGCTGAAGAAATCGCAGTGTTTATAGTAACATATCTTAAAAGAAATGTGCAGAAAGATGTTTAATAACTTATTTTGAGATGTATTTCAGGGAGTATCACTTCTCCCCTGCAGGTGCTACAAACGCTGACATAGCGTTGAGTAAATTTCAACTTTTATCTTGGTGTTCATGCTACACTATGTTTGTGGGTCTTTTTGGAATATATTCCTCGAGGTCCTTTAGAATTCTGACCCGCTCAAGTAGGAGAACTCACATTTCTCCGATCCTTAAAACTCTTCACTGGCTTCCAGTTTCTTTCAGGATCAACTTTAAAATTCTGGTTCTTACTTTCAGAGCTATTCATGGTCAGGCTCCTCCTTACATCACTGATCTGATCCAGCCTTACACCCCAGCTCGGTCTCTGAGGTCTGTGGATCAGAATCCACTTATGGTTCCACGCACACGGCTCAGGACCAGAGGAGAGAAATCTTTTCAGGCTGTTGCTCCTAAGCTTTGGAACAATCTTCCTCTCTCTTTGCGCTTGATGGAGTCTACTGACTCCTTTAAGAAACATCTTAAGACGTTTCTATTTGTTCAGGCTTTTCCTTGAATTTCTCGAACTCCTGTGTTGTTCTCGGTGTTGTCATGATCTTTGAAGTATGTACTGTTTTGAGTATTGTTTGGATTGTTAAAGCGCTTTGTGACCCTGGTCTCGAAAAGCGCTATATAAATAAATATTACTTACTTACTTACTTACTTTTCCCTGCCTTTGTGTTCTATTGAGAGGTTAACAAAGTCTGGAACCAATCAACACCAGCTTCCATTAATGGAGCTTCCTAGTGTTAGATTAAAATTGTTATACGCCATACTTAAAATAATGCTAAAAGATAATCAAAATATAAAGTACAATTTACTCGTTTGATCTAAGAGCGGGAAAAACGTTTGTCTACACACATTTACAGTCAGCATTACACTAAGAACTGATTACTGGTTCAAGACAAGCTTGGATCAGAATTAGAGTGATAACTCTTTCACATAAAATCACTACTTAAGCAAAAAAAAAAAGTAGAATAAAATCTAAATCAAATAAATACATACCAAAACTACCATGGCATTATTATTCTATTGTTTTTTATGTCTATTTACAGTTTATTCTCTTTTCTATTACATTTCCAGACAATTAATATTATGATAAGATGATAAAGTTGAAAGTCAATCTGAATTTATGAAGCTAATGTGATTGAAGAAGTTTAGGATCTGAATTTAATCAATATTAAAACATTAAAAAAACATAATATACTGTACTGATAGTAAGTAATAAGTTATCTGAGATTCATTTAAGCCTCTAAATTTAAACGTTTGTTTGTTTGCGAATCACAACTAAAATTGTTTATCAAAGAACGAAGCTGGAGAGCAAAAGACTGAAAAGAAGCCAGCGACACCCCAAGAAGGAAGGTGACCCCCGCCCGAGAACATTTGAATAATCAGATTACAGGAAGACAAATTAGGAGCTCTCTCAGCGGGTGACCGGTGACACAGGGAACTTGAAAGAACAATTTGGCCGGAAAAAGACAACCTCCTGCACGGGGAATTTGACATAAAAACAGCGAGCCTTCTACACCTCGGGAACATTCTGCCTGGGACTGTCAATCTGTGAAGTCGCCAGGAGAAAGGGGTCCTGTTCGATCGTTATTTAAAGATTGTATTTTCTTTGACTTGAAGCGGCGAATAAAGCGACCCGTTACACACTCTCGTTTGTTCATCTTTCTTTACAAATCGAATTATAAGACTCGGGACGGAAGTGACGCCGTGTTTTGATCCTTTTACTAGTTCCAGTCCGTGGTGTCAGATCGTCCCAAATCTGCTTGTATCGGATCAAAAGATTGATATATAAAATGAAAGTTGATTTTAAAAATGTGTTATTTAGAACCGAACTGAAAATGTGCATGTCAAGGTTATGTACATTCTACTTTATTTAAGACTCAAGTGTTGCCCGCAACCTTTAGTTTCCCCCAGCAGGATTGAATATTGCTATTTTACTTTGTCTAAATCATTAGAAATAAAAATATCAGGGGCTGTATTCCTTAAGTACAAAGAATAGCATATCCTAGTGGCCTAAATCCAATAAAATTCATAGAATGATGTTTTTAACCACAAAGAGTAAACCCTAGTATAGATAAACAATGATCACTCTTAAGGGAGCTCTTAAAGTGAGATCTGTTAAGAGCAGGGACAAGGAATATTAAACGGTTCAGGAATTCCCTAAGCAGAGAAAAAAATAACTCTATAATTGAAGACAGTAAATAAATAAAACACTAAATATTGGATTGTACAGGAATTATGGTTGTGGTTGATTTTTTTACTTCTCCAACCCAACGCCACAATGCAATACCTGGGACTGATACACATTCCTAGTTGATAATACATGATCAAATAATAAATGATACTTTAAAAGTATAGTTAAGTTGTTATTTTGAAACCTTTGTTTGTCGCTTTTCTTTCCATGGCGCCTATTGTTGTGACAGCAGCTGCAGCTCATCACGCAATCACCACCTCGGCAGCAGAGCTTAAAGCCACCTCTCCCGCAGCAACAGGCGCCAGATTATTATCTTCACTCCCTGCTATGTTTCCTTCTCTCTCTCTCTTTGTGGATTATGTTTTTTCTTGTTCCAAGTATTTTTGTCCTTGTGCCTGAGCTTACTTTTTGGCTTTTTATCTAGTGTGTGTGGTTTTTTTTTGTTTGTTTTTTTGTGATTTTGGGTTTTATTGTGATTAAACCCTTTTGATTCATTTCGTTTTTGTCTGTTCTTTGGTTGTTTAGATCTGCACTTGGGTCCAGCTCTAGTCCAAACCGCACAATTCATAAATCGTAAAGTAAGAATAAATAAGTATATAAAAATGTGATTAGAAAATAATACATTAATTATCATTGCAATGGATTTATCAAAATTAATCACATTATTTGACACTATTATACTTATTTCTCAGGCTTTTCTTCTTTTTTCGGCATCCTGGATACGTCATAAATAGCATAAACTTATATTTTTTTTCACCAGTTTCTTAAAATAATCCTACTTTCCGAGTAGATCTACGACTCAAAAGTGTTGCCTTTACTATGACCCGAGGGATGAACGACGAACGTCATCTGCTAATAGCGGCAACCGGCAAATCCAGTCCATTAAACCAGAAACAAAAAACTGGTGATCTTACGAGCGAGATCCACTCTTTACCTTAATGGATGGAGTCGAGCAACCTCATCTCGGAGGAAAGCTCCCAACGGCACATGTACAACTCTACAACACATGTACTCCAGATGGTCTCAGACCCTCAAGGAGCATGTGGCTAATTTAAGAAGTTGGTCAACTGTTACATAATCATGTACCATTAAACAATCGGTCTGGCTTTTCCCCACTTGAGATTCTACGCTGAAGGCCGACGTGTGTCTTGATTTCCTAACATCTCTTTACATTGTTAGGGGGAAATTAGAAGATGAAGATCTTAATTATTACGAAAATGATTTAATAATTGCTACAGAAATTGTATTTTAAAACATGTTTTTATACAAGTTTGACTTTTGCAGCAACATCTTTAAAATGCAATGTGTTAAGTAAACTGAATTATATGTGCTTGTAGTGTCCTTAAAGTTTACTTATTTACTACTTTTTTGGACGAATATTTTAAGTTTACAGAAGTATACTTTCAAAATATACTCATCTGTATACTACCAGTCTACCAGGTGTGCAGTCTATAGTTGAGTTTACAGAATTATACTTAGAGTATACTATGAATATACTAGGTTGACACTTCTGGCAAGTATTTTGGTAAAATGCACTACATATAACAGACTGCAAATGATCTTTAACCGAAATCATCTAAAATTCAAATTGCACTCATTTTTAACTCACCACTTGGGTATTTTAATATTTTCAAGTGCGTGGTTTTGGACGAAGATGAAGACAACTGAGCTCCACTCGCTACGTTAAAATGGATATACATTTTTTTGCCTATAACTTTAATAGGAACCACCTTATGTCTCCTCTAGATTTTGGCATTTGGACATATTTTTTGTGACAATAAATGCATCACACGTCAGAGTTCACGCCCCCGTCGTGCATAAAGTCGTGTACGCCTCGTCTGTTGAGGATTTTACAGTGGACACCAGATGTTTAACAGCGGACAAGGTCACTTTCGGATCGTTTCATCCGTCTTTACAACCTCTCATGTTACCCACGGGCTGATGCTCTCATGGTTTTTGGCCTACATGTTTGAACAGAATAACTGCAGCTCCCTGTCGTGTCTGTGTAAAATTGAGCAGGAAAATCATATTTGCTTCTGGTCGGCCTTCCAGTTGAGTGACCCTGGTGTATTGGGGCGATTATACAACTTGATATCGTTGTTGGTTGTGTTAAAGAAAACACTTAAATGTTAGTAGTTAACAGTGTTTAAGAAATGCTTGACATTTTATACTATCCTTCTCTGTGTATTTCTTTTACTCTTTTAATGCCACAGTGTAAACTATATTATAAGACTCTTTAGTCTTGAAAAATAACACAAAATACACGTTTATTTTTACGCTCCAGGATTACGTATCTTTCATATAACAAATAAATTATGAAGGAACAAGATTTAAAATGATAAATACATTTCAATTTTGTGAAAGTTTTTACTCAACTCAGTTATAATTGTGAAGTAAAGAAAGTTTTTTTTTCTATATTAACAATAATAATCCCTACCCTTAGTTGACATGAGGGTGAGTAGAAAATGAGTGAAATTTTGGGTGTGCTATCACTTTTATTGGACTATTAACAACAATCCATAAAAAATATTTTGAGTAATTTCACTCAAAGACATAAACATAAGCCACGGGTGTAAACAACTACCTAATGAACCATAATACCAGCGCAGCATGGGCAAATTAGCAACTGATGAGCCATAATTGAAGAGCCGTGTTTAAATTGATCGATCGATTATGAGATGGTGCAGACGCATCAAGGCAACGTCTTAAAAAAGGTTTGATACATTCAGTGATATCTTATGGGCTTCACTTTAACAGCTGCTGAGAAAAAAAAAGAAGAACCTTTTAGCCACAGAAAACCCTGGTAACCATAGCAACCAAACTCCTCGATTTATATATTTTTCCCATCAATGTCATTCATTCCTTCAATACGCACCAAAGACGGTATGTTTTTTTTTTTTTTTTAATGACTGTGTTCCTGGAAGTCAAGATGGTAATTTAAGGAAACCAAAATCTTTTTTTTTCCCCAGAGATTTAACATATTGCATCATTTTAAAAATAGATTTTAGTAATGATCTGATCGTGGAAAGTTTACTTCACACCTAAGTTGGGTTTAGAATCTGATTTTGTTGCCACGTGTTACATCAGCCCAGAAGTGCCACCTGGATCCAGCACTGGCATGTTTGTCATCACAATTCACCTTTCAACAAAGTCAAAAGTTCAAAACACATTTTTCCAGGAATGAAAGCCGAAGCTCGGAGTCCATTCCTGTTTGTAGTTCACAATAACTGAGTTCTCAGGCTGGGAAGTAAAGCAATAACTTGTTAATAGTGTCGTACTTCAACATGAATTATTCCGGTCTCTAAACAGCTCTGTGTAGTCAGGATGAAATGTATTCAAAAGTCTCATTCACAGAACTTGATGCAACGCTGCAGCAATCATCCCTCATTGGCATTCAGACAACCTCGACGTTTCAATCTCTGACCTCATTGGCTCTGACAGTTCAAGACTATTTCTGTAACGGATGACACCGAGTGACACAAATTATTCAACCTTCGAAATGGGGCGAGTTTAACGTGTCGCCGGCGCATTACAACCAGACAATCAGCTTATTTCCGTCCATTTGCTCCGACTGTAAATACACAAATGGAATCCTGCCCAAATGGGCTTTTATCGGGATGTCATTGTGTGCGTCAGTGCACAGAATGGAGCGGAAATGACTTCAGTTATGAACATCGGCGCCACCCCTGGCTGACACTTATGCCTTCAGAGGCAGTTATGGGGTTAATAAGGAACTGACTGCACGAAAACAACGTTTGACTTTTCTCAAATAATGTATTTTGCATTCATAACCCAGAGAGTCGCTCATTTATACAATGACAATAAAATGGAACACTCAATGTGCTACATTGTGATGGCTACCAATAGTCGGTTTGGTGAGGGCACCAGTTCTGACGGAAACAATGGTAGTTACCAGTTTCATTGCCTTATTTCAGTTTTGGTATAATTTTTTCCCTGATCATTTACCTCGCCTGGCGAAGCCCCAATTATAGCCCCAAATATTTACGAAAGAAAAGCCACTTTGTCAGTTACATTTGAAAATGTTGTTCCAAAAATAATACAGACACAAAAATGTACTGTTACTCGGTCCCTCACAATCGATACAATTTTGCCCTAAAATTATACCAACCGAAAACAATTCAGTTTGCTACGATTGACAATTCTTTTGGCCCCAAACTATAAGGAGAATGTTCTTTAGACAAGTGTATTTATTTTAGATTTCCTTATTTAACATATTAGAAAAAAATCTTTCATTTAAGTTTTATAAACATTTGGGACGTGTATATATAATCATCTTTTAAGAAAATACACTATAGTTCAACCATTTCTCAAATCACGATCACTAATACCTTCTACAGTCCACCATTCAGCACTGAGAAAGAATCAGAATCATACTTGTTGCCGGTGAAACAAAACGCATGGATTTAATTTGTAGTGAAAAGGAAAGAGTGAGGGATTCACCAAGGCAGCCTGTGGCATCATCTTAGTGCTCTCGGCACTCAACGGGGTCCAGTAAGTGGCCTTTTGTCCACTTAAATGTCTCAGTTGGCAAAAGGTAGCATTTTCACTTTTCATACAAAGATATCTACTATCTTTACCATGACCATCAGCCCCCAGGTGTGCCTGGTTTGTGGTGTGACCCTGTCGGCTTCATAACAACATGCTTTGTGCGTCTGGTGTCTCACACTCTCTGCCCGGATTGTTTGCCTCAGCGGCGGCTCGCATGGGGTCGACCTTCCACCTGCTCTGACTCTGGTTCTTGAGACATATTCTGCAGTCCAAGAGGGCCGGTGTTGGTGAGATCCTTGCATCCCAAGGAGGCATGCTCGAAGATTGGAAATAAAGTGTTGCGGCGCCTTTGCAGCTTGTGGGCCATCACTTTGATAACGCCACAGCAGATGGGATGCAAGACGTCGGTGGAGGTGCTAAGTATTTCACAGTATCTGGATGTACATCGAGAACGTCTGTTTATCAAAACAGAGGTGATTGAGCTTCTCTTGGGATAAAACCTGTCGCTCATGTGAGAGAGATCGGCAGCATGATGAAAAAATACACCGACAAAGGCCCCTGGGCACCTGCAAAAATACCTGCGCCCACATAAGAGAGTAGATAATTCCTGTGCCATACCCTAAAAAAATAGTCTGGGATCGCTTGACCCGCTTCCGTTTGGAATTCAAAATCAGCTAATGAAGGCATCATATGTTGCATGCTGGGCGGGGCCTCTTCCGATTGGATGACCCTTTCATACCACGATCCAATCAGATCGCCTTATTATTCAGGTGGCCGCGTTGTTGTGTTGGGCTTAGGAATCTGCCGCGAGGGCGAGAACGTCTTATTCCCGGTAAGAACAGCTCTGAAACGGCAAGAACAGACGTAATCGCCTTTTCGATCAAGCTACTAGTATCGCTAGCGTTGGCTTCCACGTTGGCCATGTTGATGATGACGTGAAGTCCTGGCGATGGGGCGGAGATAGCAGGGTGCAATCAGTGCACTTCGTCCACAGTTTAGACAAATTTTCGAATTCCATACAAAAGCGGGTCAAGGCATCCCAGACTATTTCTTTAGGGTAGAGAGTGTAGGAGCCCCAAGTATAAATAGGATGGCACCGAGGCTAGGGGCGGCAACCCAGGTCCAGTAAAATCACTCCGGCAGGCCCGTAGCCCCTAATGGAGGGGCAGTATCCATGTCGCCAAGTGCCATGGCGAGTTTGGCCAGGTAGAAAACTTTCTGCCGCTCTGTCTTTTGCAGTTTATCAACTATAGAAAGAACTTCCAGAGTATGTCTCGGTTTTCCTGAGCGCTTTAATAGGGTACGACGCCTTCTGCCAGTTTTTGTCTTTTACTCCGGGACTACTAAGTGAGATCTGACAGTCCGGCGCCACTAACCGCTTCCCTGCCACGTTCGATTTTTGGCTCTCGACTCGCCACATCCCTGATGAGTGGACGTCCGGGGTCCGGTGACAGCTCTGTCGTGAAGCAGGTTCTGATGTCAAATCACTGACTTGTTTGCCAGCCGAGAAATCGTTCGGTGTTTCCCGCCGCTTCAAAGAGACGTCCTCTTCTAGCCGCAGTCACAAGCATTAACTAAAAGGGCAAGGACACTCTTCCTTCGCTCTACAGTGTGGCCGCAGATTCATCTAATGTCACTCTAAGCGTGTCACATCCCGGCTAAACTAAAGAAGGGAGCAGACACTCTCCCGGGGGTGCACGTTGTTATAAGTGTCTGCAACTGTGACAGTTCTGATCCGGATGTCCAGTCAAGGACAGGAATGTTCTGGAACAGGGAACATGTTCACTGTCCTTTGTGTTTCTCCCTGCAACACACAACTGTCTACTGAAAGTAGACACTCTGCCGCCTGCTGGGACTTCTAGCGAGTAACAAGGCACACACTTATGGTCCGGGTTAACGCTGTTAGCGTAGTCACATGAGAATCGAGGGGGCAGGTTTCCTGTATCTACAATGTACAGTGGACCCCTGGCAGCAAGCCTTTGCTAGCATGGATATTTCAGTGCTTACAGTATTTATCCCTGCATCTAACAAACTCCCCTCCCCCTACAGAGAGTGATTCTCGTAGGTCAGGGTGATGGTGGTGGTCCCAGATGCCGCATTGGGTCCATGCTTCTCCGACCTTGGGCAGCCGTCTGTGGACGGCCCATAATCCACGCTACAACTGTGAACGGTCGACTTCTTTGTTCTGTGGGAGCCGCTGATGGTGAGCATGAAGCTATCGAGGGCACCAGTCCACTGGCATTGGTTCTTCTTTCTTACAATAGTAACCTTGGG